>NW_027327816.1:0-165398 GCF_047675955.1 Chlorocebus sabaeus
ACGAACACAAAGCAGTTTCTCAGAAAGCTTCTTTCCAATTTTTAAGGGAAGATTTTCCTTTTTCACTATAGCCCTCTGTGGGCTTCCAAATATCACATTGCAAATTCCACAAGAACAGTGTTAGCGAAAGGCTTCTTGATGGGAAAGCAGTAACTCTGTGAGATGAATTAACCGAACATAGAGCAGTATCTCAGTAAGCTAATTTCCAGTTTTTAACGGAAGATATTTCCTTTTTCACCATAGCACTCTATGGGCTTCCAAATATCACTTTGCAAATTCCAGAAGAACAGACTTAGCGAAAGGCTTTTTTAAGGGAAAGCTGTAACTCGGTGAGATGAATTAACAGAACACAAAGCACTTTCTCAGAAAGCTTCTTTCCAGTTTTTAACAGAACATATTTCCTTTTTCCCCATAACCCTCTATGGTCTTCAACATATCACTTTGCAAATTCCACAAGAAGAGTCTTTGCGAAAGGCTTCTTGAGGGGAAAGCAGTGACTCTGTGAAATGAATTAAGAGAACACAAAGCAGTTTCACAGAAAGCTTCTTTCCAGTTTTTAACGGACGATATTTCGTTTTTCACCATAGCCCTCTATGAGCTTCCAAATATCACTTTGCAAATTCCACAAGAACAGACTTAGCGAAAGACTTCTTGAGGGGAAAGCTGTAACTCTGTGAGATGAATTAACACAACACAAAGGAGTTTCTCAGGAAGCTTCTTTCCAGTTTTTAACGGAAGTTATTTCCTTTTTCACCATAGTCCTCTATTGGCTTCCAAATATCACTGTTCAAATTCCACAAAAACAGATTTAGCGAAAGACTTCTTGAAGGGAAAGCTGTAACTCTGTGAGATGAATTTACAGAAAACAAAGCAGTTTCTCAGAAAGCTTCTTTCCAGTTTTTAACGGAAGATATTTCCTTTTTCACCATAGCCCGCTATGGACTTCCAAATATAACTTTGCAAATTCCACAAGAACAGTCTTCGCGAAAGGCTTCTTGAGGGGAAAGCTGTAACTCTGTGAGATAAATTAACAGAACACAAAGCAGTTTCTCAGACAGCTTCTTACCAGTATTTAACGGAAGATATTTCCTTTTTCACCATAGCCCTCCATGGGCTTCCAAATATCACTTTGCAAATTACACAAGAACAGATTTAGAGAAAGGCTTCTTGAGGGGAAAGGTGTAACTCTGTGAGATGAAATAACAGAACACAAACGTGTTTCTCAGAAAGCTTCTTTCCAGTTTTTAACTGAAGATATTCCTTTTTCACCAAGCCCACTATGGGCTTCCAAATATCACTTAGCAAATTCCACAAGAAGAGTCTTAGCTAACAGCTTCTTTAGGGAAAAGCTGTAACACTGTGAGATGAATTTACAGAACACAAAGCAGTTTCTCAGAAAGCTTCCTTCCAGCTTTTATCTGAACATATTTCCTTTTTCACCGTAGCCCTCTATGGGCTTCCAAATGTCACTTTGCAAATTCCACAAGAACAGTCTTAGCGAAAGCCTTCTTGAGGGAAAAGCTGTAACTCTGTGAGATGAATTAACAGAAAACAAAGCAGTTTCTCAGAACGCTTCTTTCCAGATTTAAACTGAAGATATTTCCTTTTTCACCATAGCCCTCTATGGGCTTCCAAATACCACTTTGCAAAATCCACAAGAACAGTCTTAGTGAACGGCTTCTTCAGGGGAAAGCTGTAAATCTGTGAGATGAATTAACAGATCACAAAGCAGTTTCTCAGAAAGCTTCTTTTCAGTTTTTATCTTAGGATATTTCCTTTTTCACCATAGCCTTCTATGGGCTTCCAAATATCACTTTGAAAATTCCACAAGAACAATCTTAGCGAAAGGCTTCTTGAGGGGAAAGCTGTAAGTCTGTGAGATGAATTAACAGAACCCAAAGCAGTTTCTCAGAAAGTTTCTTTCCAGTTTTTATCTGAAGATAGTTTCTTTTCACCATAGCCCTTTATGGGCTTCAAATATCACTTTGCAAATTCCACAAGAACTGTTAAGTGATCGATTTCTTGAGGGGGAAACTGTAACTCTGTGAGATGAATTAACAGAACACAAAGTAGTTTCTCAGAAAGCTTCTTTGCGGTTTTTATCTGAAGACACTTCCTTTTTCACCCTAGCCCTCTATGGGCATTCCAATGTCACTTTGCAGATTCCACAAGAACAGTCTTAGTGAACGACTTCCTGAGGGGAAAGCTGTAACTCTGTGAGAAGAATTAACAGAACACAAAGCCGTTTCTCAGAAAGCTTCCTTTCAATTTTTATCTTAGGATATTTCCGTTTTCACCATAGTTCTCTAAGCGCTTCCAAATATCACTTTGCAAATTCCACAAGAGCAGAGTTAGCGAAAGGCTTCTAGAGGGGAAAGCTGTAACTCTGTGAGTTGAAATAAAAGAACACAAAGCAGTTTCTCAGAAATCTTCTTTCCAGTTTTTAACTGAAGTTATTTCCTTTTCCACCATAGCCCTCTATGGGCATCCAAATATCACATTTCAAATTCCACAAGAACAGTCTTAGTTGAAGGGCTCCTTGAGGAGAAAGCTGTATCACTGTGAGATGAATTAACAGAACACAAAGCGGTTTCTCAGAAAGCTTCTTTCCAGTTTTTAACTCAAGATATCTCCTTTTTCACTCTAGCCCTCTGTGTATTTCCAAATATCACTTTGCAAATTCCACAAGAACAGTCTTAGTGAACCACTTCTTGTGGGGAAAGGAGTAAATCTGTGAGATGAATTAACGGAACACAAAGCCTTTTTTCAGAAAGCTTGTTTCCATTTTTTACCTGAAGATATTTTTGTTTTCACCCTTAGCCCTCTTTGGGCTGCGAAATATCATTTTGCAAATTCCGCAAGAACAGTCTTAGTGAACGGCTTCTTGAGGGGCAAGCTGTAACACTGTGGGATGAATTAACAGAACACAAAGCAGTTTCTCAAAAAGCTTCTTTCCTGTATTTATCTGAAGATATTTCCTTTTCACCGTAGCCCTCTATGGGTTTCCAAATATCACTTTGTAAAGTCCCCAAGAACAGTCTTACCAAAAGCCTTCTTGAGGGGAAAGCTGAAATTCGGAGAGATGAATTCACAGAACACAAATAAGTTTCTCAGAAAGCTTCTTTCTCACATTTAGCGATGGATATTTTCTTTAATCTTATAGTCTTCAAAGGGATACGAAATAACAGTTCTCATATTACACAGAAATAAGGCTAGCAAACAGCTCTACGAAATACAACTGTAGCTCAGTGAGTGGAAGTCACATATCTCAAAGCACTTCCTCTGAAACTTTTTTTTCAGTTTTTAACAGAAGATATATCCTTTTTCACCATAGCCCATTATGGGCTTCCAAACATCACTTTGCAAATTCCACAAAACAGTCTTAGCGGAAGGCATTTGGAGGGGAAAGCTGTACCTCTGTGAGATGAATTGACAGAACACAAAGCAGTTTCTCAGAAAGCTTCTTTCCAGTTTTTAACTGAAGATATTCCTTTTTCACCAAGCCCACTATGGGCTTCCAAATATCACTTAGCAAATTCCACAAGAAGAGTCTTAGCGAACGGCTTCTTTAGGGAAAAGCTGTAACACTGTGAGATGAATTTACAGAACACAAAGCAGTTTCTCAGAAAGCTTCCTTCCAGCTTTTAACTGAACATATTTCCTTTTTCACCGTAGCCCTCTATGGGCTTCCAAATATCACTTTGCAAATTCCACAAGAACAGTCTTAGCGAAAGGTTTCTTGAGGGGAAAGCTGTAACTCTGTGAGATGAATTAACAGAACAGGTTTCTCAGAAAGCTTCTTTCCAGTTTTTAAGTGAAGATATTTCCATTTTCACCGTAGCCCTCTATGAGCTTCCAAATATCATTTTGCAAATTTCACAACAACAGTCTTAATGAACGGCATCTTGAGGGGAAAGCTATAACTCTGTGAGATGAATTAACGGAACACAAAGCAGTTTCTCACAAACCTTCTTTTCAGTTTTTATATTAGGATATTTCCTTTTTCACCATAGACCCCTATTGTTTTCCAAATATCACTTTGCAAATTCCACGAGACCAATCTTAGCGAAAGGCTTCTTGAGGGAAAACTGTAGCTCTGTGAGATCAATTCACAGATCACAAAGAAGTTTCTCAGAAAGCTTCTTTCACACTTTTAGCGGCGGATATTTCCTTTGGACCTATAGTCTTCAAAGAGATCCGAAGTAACATTTCTCAGATTCCACAGAAATAAGGCTAGCCAACAGTTCTACGAAATACAGCTGTATCACAGTGACAGGAAATCACATATCACAAAGCAGTTCCTCAGAAAGCTTCTTTTCACTTTTTAACTGAAGCTATATCCTTTTTCACCATAGTGATCTATAGACTTCCAAAGACCACTTTGCAAATTCCACAAGAACAGTCTTGGTGAAAGGCTTCTTGAGGGGAAAGCTGTAACTCTGTGACATGAACTAAGAGAACACAAAGCAGTTTCACAGAAAGCTTCTTTCCAGTTTTTAACTGAAGATATTTCCTTTTTCACCATAACCCTTTATGGGATTCCAAATATCACTCTGCAAATTCCACAAGAACAGTCTTAGGGAAAGGCTTCTTGAGGGGAACGCAGTAATTCTGTGAGATTAAATAGCACAACACAAAAGCAGTTTCTCAGAAAGCTTCTTTCCAGATTTTAAGGGAAGATATTTCCTTTTTCACTATGGCCCTCTACGGGCTTCCAAATATCGCTTTGCAAATTCCAAAAGAACAGTCTTAGCGAAAGGCTTCTTGAGGGGAAAGATGTAACTCTGTGAGATGAATTAACAGAACACAAAGCAGGTTCTCAGAAAGCTTCTTTCCAGATTTTAACGGAAGATATTTCCTTTTTCACCATAGCCCTCTATGGACTTCCAAATATCACTTTGAAAATTCCACAAGAATAGTATAGCGAAAGGCTTCTTGAGGGGAAAACTGTAACTCTGTGAGATGAATTAACAGAACACAAAGCAGTTTCTCAGAAAGCTTCTTTTCAGTTTTTAACGAAAGGTATTTCCTTTTTCACCATAGCCCTCTATGGGCTTCCAATATCACTTTGAAAAATCCACAAGAAGAATCTTAGAGAATGTCTTCTTGCTGGGAAAGCAGTAACTCTGTGAGATGAATTAACAGAACACAAAGCAGTTTCTCAGAAACCTTCTTTCCAGTTTTTAACGGAAGATATTTCCTTTTTCACCATAGCCTTCTATGGGCTTCCAAATATCACTTTGCAAATCCCACAAGAACAGTCTTCGCGAAAGGCTTCTTGAGGGGAAAGCTGTAACTCTGTGAGATGAATTAACAGAACACAAAGTAGTTTCTCAGAATGCTTCTTTTCAGTTTTTATCTTAGGATATTTCCTTTTTCACCTTAGCCCTCTATGGGCCTGAAAATATCACTATGAAAATTCCACAAGAACAGTCTTAGCGAAAGGCTTCTTGAGGTGAAAGCAGTGACTCTGTGAGATGAATTAACAGAACACAAAGCAGTTTCTCAGAAAGCTTCTTTCCAGTTTTTAACGGAAGATATTTCCTTTTTCACCATAGACCTCTATGGGCTTCCAAATATCACTTTGCCAATTCCACAAGAAGAGTCTTAGCGAAAGGCTTCTTGAAGGGAAAGCTGTAACTCCGTGAGATGAATTAACAGGACACAAAGCAGTTTCTCATAAAGCTTCTTTCCAGTTTTGGACGGAAGATATTTCCTTTTAAACCGTAGCCCTCTATGGGGTTCCTAATATCACTTTGCAAATTTCACAAGAACACTCTTAACGAAAGGCTTCTTGAGGGGAATGCTGTAACTCTGTGAGATGAATTAACAGAACAGAAAGGAGTTTCTCAGAAAGTTTCTTTCCAGGTTTTAACGGAAGATATTTTCTTTTTCACCATAGTCTCTATGGGCTTCCAAATAACACTGCACAAATTCCACAAAAATAGATTTAGCGAAACGCTTCTTGAAGGGAACGCTGTAACTCTGTGAGATGAATGAACAGAACACAAAGCAGTTTCTCACAAAGCTTCTATCCAGTTTTTAACGGAAGATATTTTCTTTTTCACCGTAGACCTCTATCGACTTCCAAATATCACTTTGCTAATTCCACATAAACAATCGTAGCGAAAGACTTCTTGAGGGGAAAGCTCTAACTCTGTGAGATGAATTAACAGAACACAAAGCAATTTCTCAGAAAGCTTCTTTCCAGTTTTTAATGGAAGATATTTTCTTTTTCACCATAGCCCACTATGGGCTTCCAAATATCACTTTGCAAATTCCACAAGAACAGACTTAGAAAAGGCTTCTTGAAGGGAAATCTGTAACTCTATGAGATGAATTAACAGAAAACAAAGCAGTTTCTCAGAAAGCTTCTTTCCAGGTTTAACGGGAGATACTTTCTTTTTCACCGCAGCCCTCTATGGGCTTCCAAATATCACTTTGGCAATTGCACAAGAACAGTCTTAGCGAAAGGCTTCTTAAGGGGAAAGCTGTAACTCTGTGAGCTGAATTAACAGAACACAAAGGAGTTTCTCTGAAACCTTCTTTCCAGTTTTTAACGGAAGATATTTCCTTTTTCACCATAGCCCTCCATGGGCTTCCAAATATCACTTTGCAAATTACACAAGAACAGACTTAGAGAAAGGCTTCTTGAGGGGAAAGGTGTAACTCTGTGAGATGAAATAACAGAACACAAACGTGTTTCTCAGAAAGCTTCTTTCCAGATTTTAACGGAAGATATTTCCTTTTTCACCATAGTCCTCTATGGGCTTCCAAATATCACTGTGCAAATTCAACAAAAACAGACTTAGCGAAAGGCTTCCTGAAGGGAAAGCTGTAACTCTATGAGATGAATTAACAGAACACAAAACAGTTTCTCAGAAAGCTTCTTTCCAGTTTTTAACTGAAGTTATTTCCTTTTTCACCATAGCCATCTATGGACTTCCAAAGATCACTATGCAGATTCCACAAGAACAGTCTTCGCGAAAGGATTCTTCAGGGGAATGCTGTAACTCTGTGAGATGAATTAACAGAACACAAAGCAGTTTCTCAGAAAGCTTTTTACCAGTTTTTAACGGAAGATGTTTCCTTTTTCACCTTTAACCCTCTAAGGGCTTCCAAATATCACTTTGCAAATTCCACAAGAACAGTCTTAGAGAAAGGCTTCTTGAGGGGAAAGCAGTAACCGTGAGATGAATTAAACGAACACAAAGCAGTTTCTCAGAAAGCTTCTTTCCAATTTTTAAGGGAAGATTTTCCTTTTTCACTATAGCCCTCTGTGGGCTTCCAAATATCACATTGCAAATTCCACAAGAACAGTGTTAGCGAAAGGCTTCTTGATGGGAAAGCAGTAACTCTGTGAGATGAATTAACCGAACATAGAGCAGTATCTCAGTAAGCTAATTTCCAGTTTTTAACGGAAGATATTTCCTTTTTCACCATAGCACTCTATGGGCTTCCAAATATCACTTTGCAAATTCCAGAAGAACAGACTTAGCGAAAGGCTTTTTTAAGGGAAAGCTGTAACTCGGTGAGATGAATTAACAGAACACAAAGCACTTTCTCAGAAAGCTTCTTTCCAGTTTTTAACAGAAGATATTTCCTTTTTCCCCATAACCCTCTATGGTCTTCAACATATCACTTTGCAAATTCCACAAGAAGAGTCTTTGCGAAAGGCTTCTTGAGGGGAAAGCAGTGACTCTGTGAAATGAATTAAGAGAACACAAAGCAGTTTCACAGAAAGCTTCTTTCCAGTTTTTAACGGACGATATTTCGTTTTTCACCATAGCCCTCTATGAGCTTCCAAATATCACTTTGCAAATTCCACAAGAACAGACTTAGCGAAAGACTTCTTGAGGGGAAAGCTGTAACTCTGTGAGATGAATTAACACAACACAAAGGAGTTTCTCAGGAAGCTTCTTTCCAGTTTTTAACGGAAGTTATTTCCTTTTTCACCATAGTCCTCTATTGGCTTCCAAATATCACTGTTCAAATTCCACAAAAACAGATTTAGCGAAAGACTTCTTGAAGGGAAAGCTGTAACTCTGTGAGATGAATTTACAGAAAACAAAGCAGTTTCTCAGAAAGCTTCTTTCCAGTTTTTAACGGAAGATATTTCCTTTTTCACCATAGCCCGCTATGGACTTCCAAATATAACTTTGCAAATTCCACAAGAACAGTCTTCGCGAAAGGCTTCTTGAGGGGAAAGCTGTAACTCTGTGAGATAAATTAACAGAACACAAAGCAGTTTCTCAGACAGCTTCTTACCAGTATTTAACGGAAGATATTTCCTTTTTCACCATAGCCCTCCATGGGCTTCCAAATATCACTTTGCAAATTACACAAGAACAGATTTAGAGAAAGGCTTCTTGAGGGGAAAGGTGTAACTCTGTGAGATGAAATAACAGAACACAAACGTGTTTCTCAGAAAGCTTCTTTCCAGTTTTTAACTGAAGATATTCCTTTTTCACCAAGCCCACTATGGGCTTCCAAATATCACTTAGCAAATTCCACAAGAAGAGTCTTAGCTAACAGCTTCTTTAGGGAAAAGCTGTAACACTGTGAGATGAATTTACAGAACACAAAGCAGTTTCTCAGAAAGCTTCCTTCCAGCTTTTATCTGAACATATTTCCTTTTTCACCGTAGCCCTCTATGGGCTTCCAAATGTCACTTTGCAAATTCCACAAGAACAGTCTTAGCGAAAGCCTTCTTGAGGGAAAAGCTGTAACTCTGTGAGATGAATTAACAGAAAACAAAGCAGTTTCTCAGAACGCTTCTTTCCAGATTTAAACTGAAGATATTTCCTTTTTCACCATAGCCCTCTATGGGCTTCCAAATACCACTTTGCAAAATCCACAAGAACAGTCTTAGTGAACGGCTTCTTCAGGGGAAAGCTGTAAATCTGTGAGATGAATTAACAGATCACAAAGCAGTTTCTCAGAAAGCTTCTTTTCAGTTTTTATCTTAGGATATTTCCTTTTTCACCATAGCCTTCTATGGGCTTCCAAATATCACTTTGAAAATTCCACAAGAACAATCTTAGCGAAAGGCTTCTTGAGGGGAAAGCTGTAAGTCTGTGAGATGAATTAACAGAACCCAAAGCAGTTTCTCAGAAAGTTTCTTTCCAGTTTTTATCTGAAGATAGTTTCTTTTCACCATAGCCCTTTATGGGCTTCAAATATCACTTTGCAAATTCCACAAGAACTGTTAAGTGATCGATTTCTTGAGGGGGAAACTGTAACTCTGTGAGATGAATTAACAGAACACAAAGTAGTTTCTCAGAAAGCTTCTTTGCGGTTTTTATCTGAAGACACTTCCTTTTTCACCCTAGCCCTCTATGGGCATTCCAATGTCACTTTGCAGATTCCACAAGAACAGTCTTAGTGAACGACTTCCTGAGGGGAAAGCTGTAACTCTGTGAGAAGAATTAACAGAACACAAAGCCGTTTCTCAGAAAGCTTCCTTTCAATTTTTATCTTAGGATATTTCCGTTTTCACCATAGTTCTCTAAGCGCTTCCAAATATCACTTTGCAAATTCCACAAGAGCAGAGTTAGCGAAAGGCTTCTAGAGGGGAAAGCTGTAACTCTGTGAGTTGAAATAAAAGAACACAAAGCAGTTTCTCAGAAATCTTCTTTCCAGTTTTTAACTGAAGTTATTTCCTTTTCCACCATAGCCCTCTATGGGCATCCAAATATCACATTTCAAATTCCACAAGAACAGTCTTAGTTGAAGGGCTCCTTGAGGAGAAAGCTGTATCACTGTGAGATGAATTAACAGAACACAAAGCGGTTTCTCAGAAAGCTTCTTTCCAGTTTTTAACTCAAGATATCTCCTTTTTCACTCTAGCCCTCTGTGTATTTCCAAATATCACTTTGCAAATTCCACAAGAACAGTCTTAGTGAACCACTTCTTGTGGGGAAAGGAGTAAATCTGTGAGATGAATTAACGGAACACAAAGCCTTTTTTCAGAAAGCTTGTTTCCATTTTTTACCTGAAGATATTTTTGTTTTCACCCTTAGCCCTCTTTGGGCTGCGAAATATCATTTTGCAAATTCCGCAAGAACAGTCTTAGTGAACGGCTTCTTGAGGGGCAAGCTGTAACACTGTGGGATGAATTAACAGAACACAAAGCAGTTTCTCAAAAAGCTTCTTTCCTGTATTTATCTGAAGATATTTCCTTTTCACCGTAGCCCTCTATGGGTTTCCAAATATCACTTTGTAAAGTCCCCAAGAACAGTCTTACCAAAAGCCTTCTTGAGGGGAAAGCTGAAATTCGGAGAGATGAATTCACAGAACACAAATAAGTTTCTCAGAAAGCTTCTTTCTCACATTTAGCGATGGATATTTTCTTTAATCTTATAGTCTTCAAAGGGATACGAAATAACAGTTCTCATATTACACAGAAATAAGGCTAGCAAACAGCTCTACGAAATACAACTGTAGCTCAGTGAGTGGAAGTCACATATCTCAAAGCACTTCCTCTGAAACTTTTTTTTCAGTTTTTAACAGAAGATATATCCTTTTTCACCATAGCCCATTATGGGCTTCCAAACATCACTTTGCAAATTCCACAAAACAGTCTTAGCGGAAGGCATTTGGAGGGGAAAGCTGTACCTCTGTGAGATGAATTGACAGAACACAAAGCAGTTTCTCAGAAAGCTTCTTTCCAGTTTTTAACTGAAGATATTCCTTTTTCACCAAGCCCACTATGGGCTTCCAAATATCACTTAGCAAATTCCACAAGAAGAGTCTTAGCGAACGGCTTCTTTAGGGAAAAGCTGTAACACTGTGAGATGAATTTACAGAACACAAAGCAGTTTCTCAGAAAGCTTCCTTCCAGCTTTTAACTGAACATATTTCCTTTTTCACCGTAGCCCTCTATGGGCTTCCAAATATCACTTTGCAAATTCCACAAGAACAGTCTTAGCGAAAGGTTTCTTAAGGGGAAAGCTGTAACTCTGTGAGATGAATTAACAGAACAGGTTTCTCAGAAAGCTTCTTTCCAGTTTTTAAGTGAAGATATTTCCATTTTCACCGTAGCCCTCTATGAGCTTCCAAATATCATTTTGCAAATTTCACAACAACAGTCTTAATGAACGGCATCTTGAGGGGAAAGCTATAACTCTGTGAGATGAATTAACGGAACACAAAGCAGTTTCTCACAAACCTTCTTTTCAGTTTTTATATTAGGATATTTCCTTTTTCACCATAGACCCCTATTGTTTTCCAAATATCACTTTGCAAATTCCACGAGACCAATCTTAGCGAAAGGCTTCTTGAGGGAAAACTGTAGCTCTGTGAGATCAATTCACAGATCACAAAGAAGTTTCTCAGAAAGCTTCTTTCACACTTTTAGCGGCGGATATTTCCTTTGGACCTATAGTCTTCAAAGAGATCCGAAGTAACATTTCTCAGATTCCACAGAAATAAGGCTAGCCAACAGTTCTACGAAATACAGCTGTATCACAGTGACAGGAAATCACATATCACAAAGCAGTTCCTCAGAAAGCTTCTTTTCACTTTTTAACTGAAGCTATATCCTTTTTCACCATAGTGATCTATAGACTTCCAAAGACCACTTTGCAAATTCCACAAGAACAGTCTTGGTGAAAGGCTTCTTGAGGGGAAAGCTGTAACTCTGTGACATGAACTAAGAGAACACAAAGCAGTTTCACAGAAAGCTTCTTTCCAGTTTTTAACTGAAGATATTTCCTTTTTCACCATAACCCTTTATGGGATTCCAAATATCACTCTGCAAATTCCACAAGAACAGTCTTAGGGAAAGGCTTCTTGAGGGGAACGCAGTAATTCTGTGAGATTAAATAGCACAACACAAAAGCAGTTTCTCAGAAAGCTTCTTTCCAGATTTTAAGGGAAGATATTTCCTTTTTCACTATGGCCCTCTACGGGCTTCCAAATATCGCTTTGCAAATTCCAAAAGAACAGTCTTAGCGAAAGGCTTCTTGAGGGGAAAGATGTAACTCTGTGAGATGAATTAACAGAACACAAAGCAGGTTCTCAGAAAGCTTCTTTCCAGATTTTAACGGAAGATATTTCCTTTTTCACCATAGCCCTCTATGGACTTCCAAATATCACTTTGAAAATTCCACAAGAATAGTATAGCGAAAGGCTTCTTGAGGGGAAAACTGTAACTCTGTGAGATGAATTAACAGAACACAAAGCAGTTTCTCAGAAAGCTTCTTTTCAGTTTTTAACGAAAGGTATTTCCTTTTTCACCATAGCCCTCTATGGGCTTCCAATATCACTTTGAAAAATCCACAAGAAGAATCTTAGAGAATGTCTTCTTGCTGGGAAAGCAGTAACTCTGTGAGATGAATTAACAGAACACAAAGCAGTTTCTCAGAAACCTTCTTTCCAGTTTTTAACGGAAGATATTTCCTTTTTCACCATAGCCTTCTATGGGCTTCCAAATATCACTTTGCAAATCCCACAAGAACAGTCTTCGCGAAAGGCTTCTTGAGGGGAAAGCTGTAACTCTGTGAGATGAATTAACAGAACACAAAGTAGTTTCTCAGAATGCTTCTTTTCAGTTTTTATCTTAGGATATTTCCTTTTTCACCTTAGCCCTCTATGGGCCTGAAAATATCACTATGAAAATTCCACAAGAACAGTCTTAGCGAAAGGCTTCTTGAGGTGAAAGCAGTGACTCTGTGAGATGAATTAACAGAACACAAAGCAGTTTCTCAGAAAGCTTCTTTCCAGTTTTTAACGGAAGATATTTCCTTTTTCACCATAGACCTCTATGGGCTTCCAAATATCACTTTGCCAATTCCACAAGAAGAGTCTTAGCGAAAGGCTTCTTGAAGGGAAAGCTGTAACTCCGTGAGATGAATTAACAGGACACAAAGCAGTTTCTCATAAAGCTTCTTTCCAGTTTTGGACGGAAGATATTTCCTTTTAAACCGTAGCCCTCTATGGGGTTCCTAATATCACTTTGCAAATTTCACAAGAACACTCTTAACGAAAGGCTTCTTGAGGGGAATGCTGTAACTCTGTGAGATGAATTAACAGAACAGAAAGGAGTTTCTCAGAAAGTTTCTTTCCAGGTTTTAACGGAAGATATTTTCTTTTTCACCATAGTCTCTATGGGCTTCCAAATAACACTGCACAAATTCCACAAAAATAGATTTAGCGAAACGCTTCTTGAAGGGAACGCTGTAACTCTGTGAGATGAATGAACAGAACACACAGCAGTTTCTCACAAAGCTTCTATCCAGTTTTTAACGGAAGATATTTTCTTTTTCACCGTAGACCTCTATCGACTTCCAAATATCACTTTGCAAATTCCACATAAACAATCGTAGCGAAAGACTTCTTGAGGGGAAAGCTCTAACTCTGTGAGATGAATTAACAGAACACAAAGCAATTTCTCAGAAAGCTTCTTTCCAGTTTTTAATGGAAGATATTTTCTTTTTCACCATAGCCCACTATGGGCTTCCAAATATCACTTTGCAAATTCCACAAGAACAGACTTAGAAAAGGCTTCTTGAAGGGAAATCTGTAACTCTATGAGATGAATTAACAGAAAACAAAGCAGTTTCTCAGAAAGCTTCTTTCCAGGTTTAACGGGAGATACTTTCTTTTTCACCGCAGCCCTCTATGGGCTTCCAAATATCACTTTGGCAATTGCACAAGAACAGTCTTAGCGAAAGGCTTCTTAAGGGGAAAGCTGTAACTCTGTGAGCTGAATTAACAGAACACAAAGGAGTTTCTCTGAAACCTTCTTTCCAGTTTTTAACGGAAGATATTTCCTTTTTCACCATAGCCCTCCATGGGCTTCCAAATATCACTTTGCAAATTACACAAGAACAGACTTAGAGAAAGGCTTCTTGAGGGGAAAGGTGTAACTCTGTGAGATGAAATAACAGAACACAAACGTGTTTCTCAGAAAGCTTCTTTCCAGATTTTAACGGAAGATATTTCCTTTTTCACCATAGTCCTCTATGGGCTTCCAAATATCACTGTGCAAATTCAACAAAAACAGACTTAGCGAAAGGCTTCCTGAAGGGAAAGCTGTAACTCTGTGAGATGAATTAACAGAACACAAAACAGTTTCTCAGAAAGCTTCTTTCCAGTTTTTAACTGAAGTTATTTCCTTTTTCACCATAGCCATCTATGGACTTCCAAAGATCACTATGCAGATTCCACAAGAACAGTCTTCGCGAAAGGATTCTTCAGGGGAATGCTGTAACTCTGTGAGATGAATTAACAGAACACAAAGCAGTTTCTCAGAAAGCTTTTTACCAGTTTTTAACGGAAGATGTTTCCTTTTTCACCTTTAACCCTCTAAGGGCTTCCAAATATCACTTTGCAAATTCCACAAGAACAGTCTTAGAGAAAGGCTTCTTGAGGGGAAAGCAGTAACCGTGAGATGAATTAAACGAACACAAAGCAGTTTCTCAGAAAGCTTCTTTCCAATTTTTAAGGGAAGATTTTCCTTTTTCACTATAGCCCTCTGTGGGCTTCCAAATATCACATTGCAAATTCCACAAGAACAGTGTTAGCGAAAGGCTTCTTGATGGGAAAGCAGTAACTCTGTGAGATGAATTAACCGAACATAGAGCAGTATCTCAGTAAGCTAATTTCCAGTTTTTAACGGAAGATATTTCCTTTTTCACCATAGCACTCTATGGGCTTCCAAATATCACTTTGCAAATTCCAGAAGAACAGACTTAGCGAAAGGCTTTTTTAAGGGAAAGCTGTAACTCGGTGAGATGAATTAACAGAACACAAAGCACTTTCTCAGAAAGCTTCTTTCCAGTTTTTAACAGAAGATATTTCCTTTTTCCCCATAACCCTCTATGGTCTTCAACATATCACTTTGCAAATTCCACAAGAAGAGTCTTTGCGAAAGGCTTCTTGAGGGGAAAGCAGTGACTCTGTGAAATGAATTAAGAGAACACAAAGCAGTTTCACAGAAAGCTTCTTTCCAGTTTTTAACGGACGATATTTCGTTTTTCACCATAGCCCTCTATGAGCTTCCAAATATCACTTTGCAAATTCCACAAGAACAGACTTAGCGAAAGACTTCTTGAGGGGAAAGCTGTAACTCTGTGAGATGAATTAACACAACACAAAGGAGTTTTTCAGAAAGCTTCTTTCCAGTTTTTAACGGAAGATATTTCCTTTTTCACCATAGTCCTCTATTGGCTTCCAAATATCACTGTTCAAATTCCACAAAAACAGATTTAGCGAAAGACTTCTTGAAGGGAAAGCTGTAACTCTGTGAGATGAATTTACAGAAAACAAAGCAGTTTCTCAGAAAGCTTCTTTCCAGTTTTTAACGGAAGATATTTCCTTTTTCACCATAGCCCGCTATGGACTTCCAAATATAACTTTGCAAATTCCACAAGAACAGTCTTCGCGAAAGGCTTCTTGAGGGGAAAGCTGTAACTCTGTGAGATAAATTAACAGAACACAAAGCAGTTTCTCAGACAGCTTCTTACCAGTATTTAACGGAAGATATTTCCTTTTTCACCATAGCCCTCCATGGGCTTCCAAATATCACTTTGCAAATTACACAAGAACAGACTTAGAGAAAGGCTTCTTGAGGGGAAAGGTGTAACTCTGTGAGATGAAATAACAGAACACAAACGTGTTTCTCAGAAAGCTTCTTTCCACTTTTTAACTGAAGATATTCCTTTTTCACCAAGCCCACTATGGGCTTCCAAATATCACTTAGCAAATTCCACAAGAAGAGTCTTAGCGAACAGCTTCTTTAGGGAAAAGCTGTAACACTGTGAGATGAATTTACAGAACACAAAGCAGTTTCTCAGAAAGCTTCCTTCCAGCTTTTAACTGAACATATTTCCTTTTTCACCGTAGCCCTCTATGGGCTTCCAAATGTCACTTTGCAAATTCCACAAGAACAGTCTTAGCGAAAGCCTTCTTGAGGGAAAAGCTGTAACTCTGTGAGATGAATTAACAGAAAACAAAGCAGTTTCTCAGAACGCTTCTTTCCAGATTTAAACTGAAGATATTTCCTTTTTCACCATAGCCCTCTATGGGCTTCCAAATACCACTTTGCAAAATCCACAAGAACAGTCTTAGTGAACGGCTTCTTCAGGGGAAAGCTGTAAATCTGTGAGATGAATTAACAGATCACAAAGCAGTTTCTCAGAAAGCTTCTTTTCAGTTTTTATCTTAGGATATTTCCTTTTTCACCATAGCCTTCTATGGGCTTCCAAATATCACTTTGAAAATTCCACAAGAACAATCTTAGCGAAAGGCTTCTTGAGGGGAAAGCTGTAAGTCTGTGAGATGAATTAACAGAACCCAAAGCAGTTTCTCAGAAAGTTTCTTTCCAGTTTTTATCTGAAGATAGTTTCTTTTCACCATAGCCCTCTATGGGCTTCAAATATCACTTTGCAAATTCCACAAGAACTGTTAAGTGATCGATTTCTTGAGGGGGAAACTGTAACTCTGTGAGATGAATTAACAGAACACAAAGTAGTTTCTCAGAAAGCTTCTTTGCGGTTTTTATCTGAAGACACTTCCTTTTTCACCCTAGCCCTCTATGGGCATTCCAATGTCACTTTGCAGATTCCACAAGAACAGTCTTAGTGAACGACTTCCTGAGGGGAAAGCTGTAACTCTGTGAGAAGAATTAACAGAACACAAAGCCGTTTCTCAGAAAGCTTCCTTTCAATTTTTATCTTAGGATATTTCCGTTTTCACCATAGTTCTCTAAGCGCTTCCAAATATCACTTTGCAAATTCCACAAGAGCAGAGTTAGCGAAAGGTTTCTAGAGGGGAAAGCTGTAACTCTGTGAGTTGAAATAAAAGAACACAAAGCAGTTTCTCAGAAATCTTCTTTCCAGTTTTTAACTGAAGTTATTTCCTTTTCCACCATAGCCCTCTATGGGCATCCAAATATCACATTTCAAATTCCACAAGAACAGTCTTAGTTGAAGGGCTCCTTGAGGAGAAAGCTGTATCACTGTGAGATGAATTAACAGAACACAAAGCGGTTTCTCAGAAAGCTTCTTTCCAGTTTTTAACTCAAGATATCTCCTTTTTCACTCTAGCCCTCTGTGTATTTCCAAATATCACTTTGCAAATTCCACAAGAACAGTCTTAGTGAACCACTTCTTGTGGGGAAAGGAGTAAATCTGTGAGATGAATTAACGGAACACAAAGCCTTTTTTCAGAAAGCTTGTTTCCATTTTTTAACTGAAGATATTTTTGTTTTCACCCTTAGCCCTCTTTGGGCTGCGAAATATCATTTTGCAAATTCCGCAAGAACAGTCTTAGTGAACGGCTTCTTGAGGGGCAAGCTGTAACACTGTGGGATGAATTAACAGAACACAAAGCAGTTTCTCAAAAAGCTTCTTTCCTGTATTTATCTGAAGATATTTCCTTTTCACCGTAGCCCTCTATGGGTTTCCAAATATCACTTTGTAAAGTCCCCAAGAACAGTCTTACCAAAAGCCTTCTTGAGGGGAAAGCTGAAATTCGGAGAGATGAATTCACAGAACACAAATAAGTTTCTCAGAAAGCTTCTTTCTCACATTTAGCGATGGATATTTTCTTTAATCTTATAGTCTTCAAAGGGATACGAAATAACAGTTCTCATATTACACAGAAATAAGGCTAGCAAACAGCTCTACGAAATACAACTGTAGCTCAGTGAGTGGAAGTCACATATCTCAAAGCACTTCCTCTGAAACTTTTTTTTCAGTTTTTAACAGAAGATATATCCTTTTTCACCATAGCCCATTATGGGCTTCCAAACATCACTTTGCAAATTCCACAAAACAGTCTTAGCGGAAGGCATTTGGAGGGGAAAGCTGTACCTCTGTGAGATGAATTGACAGAACACAAAGCAGTTTCTCAGAAAGCTTCTTTCCAGTTTTTAACTGAAGATATTCCTTTTTCACCAAGCCCACTATGGGCTTCCAAATATCACTTAGCAAATTCCACAAGAAGAGTCTTAGCGAACGGCTTCTTTAGGGAAAAGCTGTAACACTGTGAGATGAATTTACAGAACACAAAGCAGTTTCTCAGAAAGCTTCCTTCCAGCTTTTAACTGAACATATTTCCTTTTTCACCGTAGCCCTCTATGGGCTTCCAAATATCACTTTGCAAATTCCACAAGAACAGTCTTAGCGAAAGGTTTCTTGAGGGGAAAGCTGTAACTCTGTGAGATGAATTAACAGAACAGGTTTCTCAGAAAGCTTCTTTCCAGTTTTTAAGTGAAGATATTTCCATTTTCACCGTAGCCCTCTATGAGCTTCCAAATATCATTTTGCAAATTTCACAACAACAGTCTTAATGAACGGCATCTTGAGGGGAAAGCTATAACTCTGTGAGATGAATTAACGGAACACAAAGCAGTTTCTCACAAACCTTCTTTTCAGTTTTTATATTAGGATATTTCCTTTTTCACCATAGACCCCTATTGTTTTCCAAATATCACTTTGCAAATTCCACGAGACCAATCTTAGCGAAAGGCTTCTTGAGGGAAAACTGTAGCTCTGTGAGATCAATTCACAGATCACAAAGAAGTTTCTCAGAAAGCTTCTTTCACACTTTTAGCGGCGGATATTTCCTTTGGACCTATAGTCTTCAAAGAGATCCGAAGTAACATTTCTCAGATTCCACAGAAATAAGGCTAGCCAACAGTTCTACGAAATACAGCTGTATCACAGTGACAGGAAATCACATATCACAAAGCAGTTCCTCAGAAAGCTTCTTTTCACTTTTTAACTGAAGCTATATCCTTTTTCACCATAGTGATCTATAGACTTCCAAAGACCACTTTGCAAATTCCACAAGAACAGTCTTGGTGAAAGGCTTCTTGAGGGGAAAGCTGTAACTCTGTGACATGAACTAAGAGAACACAAAGCAGTTTCTCAGAAAGCTTCTTTCCAGTTTTTAACTGAAGATATTTCCTTTTTCACCATAACCCTTTATGGGATTCCAAATATCACTCTGCAAATTCCACAAGAACAGTCTTAGGGAAAGGCTTCTTGAGGGGAACGCAGTAATTCTGTGAGATTAAATAGCACAACACAAAAGCAGTTTCTCAGAAAGCTTCTTTCCAGATTTTAAGGGAAGATATTTCCTTTTTCACTATGGCCCTCTACGGGCTTCCAAATATCGCTTTGCAAATTCCAAAAGAACAGTCTTAGCGAAAGGCTTCTTGAGGGGAAAGATGTAACTCTGTGAGATGAATTAACAGAACACAAAGCAGTTTCTCAGAAAGCTTCTTTCCAGATTTTAACGGAAGATATTTCCTTTTTCACCATAGCCCTCTATGGACTTCCAAATATCACTTTGAAAATTCCACAAGAACAGTATAGCGAAAGGCTTCTTGAGGGGAAAACTGTAACTCTGTGAGATGAATTAACAGAACACAAAGCAGTTTCTCAGAAAGCTTCTTTTCAGTTTTTAACGAAAGGTATTTCCTTTTTCACCATAGCCCTCTATGGGCTTCCAATATCACTTTGAAAAATCCACAAGAAGAATCTTAGAGAATGTCTTCTTGCTGGGAAAGCAGTAACTCTGTGAGATGAATTAACAGAACACAAAGCAGTTTCTCAGAAACCTTCTTTCCAGTTTTTAACGGAAGATATTTCCTTTTTCACCATAGCCTTCTATGGGCTTCCAAATATCACTTTGCAAATCCCACAAGAACAGTCTTCGCGAAAGGCTTCTTGAGGGGAAAGCTGTAACTCTGTGAGATGAATTAACAGAACACAAAGTAGTTTCTCAGAATGCTTCTTTTCAGTTTTTATCTTAGGATATTTCCTTTTTCACCTTAGCCCTCTATGGGCCTGAAAATATCACTATGAAAATTCCACAAGAACAGTCTTAGCGAAAGGCTTCTTGAGGTGAAAGCAGTGACTCTGTGAGATGAATTAACAGAACACAAAGCAGTTTCTCAGAAAGCTTCTTTCCAGTTTTTAACGGAAGATATTTCCTTTTTCACCATAGACCTCTATGGGCTTCCAAATATCACTTTGCCAATTCCACAAGAAGAGTCTTAGCGAAAGGCTTCTTGAAGGGAAAGCTGTAACTCCGTGAGATGAATTAACAGGACACAAAGCAGTTTCTCATAAAGCTTCTTTCCAGTTTTGGACGGAAGATATTTCCTTTTAAACCGTAGCCCTCTATGGGGTTCCTAATATCACTTTGCAAATTTCACAAGAACACTCTTAACGAAAGGCTTCTTGAGGGGAATGCTGTAACTCTGTGAGATGAATTAACAGAACAGAAAGGAGTTTCTCAGAAAGTTTCTTTCCAGGTTTTAACGGAAGATATTTTCTTTTTCACCATAGTCTCTATGGGCTTCCAAATAACACTGCACAAATTCCACAAAAATAGATTTAGCGAAACGCTTCTTGAAGGGAACGCTGTAACTCTGTGAGATGAATGAACAGAACACAAAGCAGTTTCTCACAAAGCTTCTATCCAGTTTTTAACGGAAGATATTTTCTTTTTCACCGTAGACCTCTATCGACTTCCAAATATCACTTTGCAAATTCCACATAAACAATCGTAGCGAAAGACTTCTTGAGGGGAAAGCTCTAACTCTGTGAGATGAATGAACAGAACACAAAGCAGTTTCTCACAAAGCTTCTATCCAGTTTTTAACGGAAGATATTTTCTTTTTCACCGTAGACCTCTATCGACTTCCAAATATCACTTTGCAAATTCCACATAAACAATCGTAGCGAAAGACTTCTTGAGGGGAAAGCTCTAACTCTGTGAGATGAATTAACAGAACACAAAGCAATTTCTCAGAAAGCTTCTTTCCAGTTTTTAATGGAAGATATTTTCTTTTTCACCATAGCCCACTATGGGCTTCCAAATATCACTTTGCAAATTCCACAAGAACAGACTTAGAAAATGCTTCTTGAGGGGAAAGCTGTAACTCTGTGAGATGAATTAACAGAACACAAAGCAGTTTCTCAGAAAGCTTCTTTCCAGTTTTTATGTGAGGAAATTTCCTTTTTAACCGTACTCCTTTATAGGCTTCCAAATATCACTTTGTAAACTCCACAAGAACAGTCTTAGCGAAAGTATTCTTGATAGGAAAGCTGTAACTCTGTGTATGAATTAACAGAACACAAAGCAGTTTCTCAGAAAGCTTCTCTCCTGTTTTTAACTGAAGATATTTCCTTTTTCAACATAGCGCTCTATGGGCTTCCAAATATCTCTTTGGAAATTCGACAAGAACAGTCTTTGTGAAGGGCTTCTTGAGGGTAGAGCTGTAATACTGTGAGATGAATTAACAGAACACAAAGAAGTTTCTGAAAATGCTTCTTTTCAGTTTTCATCTTAGGCGATTCCCTTTTTCACCATAGCCCTCGATGGGCTTCCAAATGTCACTTCTCAAATCGCACAAGAATTTTCTTAGCGAAAGCCTTCTTTTGGGGAAAGCTGTAACTCTTTGAGGTGAACTCACAGATCACAAAGAAGTTTCTCAGAAAGATCAGAAAATAATATCCGCACTTTCAGCAGCGGATATTTCCTTTGGCCCTATAGTCTTCAAATTGATCCGAAATTACAGTTCTCAGATTCCACAGAAATTAGGCTAGCAAACAGCTCTACGAAATACAGCTGTAACTCAGTGAGTGGAAGTCATATATCAAAAAGCAGTTTTTCAGAAACCTTCTTTTCAGTTTTTAACTGAAGATATATCTTTTTTCACCATAGCCATCTAAGGGCTTCAAAATATCACTTTGCAAATTCCAGAAGAACACTCTTATCGAAAGGATTCTTGAGGGGAAAGCTGTAACTCTTTGAGATGAATTAACAGATCACAAAGCAGTTTCTAAGAAAGCCTCTTTCCAATTTTTAACTGAAGATATTTCCAATTTCACCATAACCATCTATGGGCTTACAAATATGACTTTGCAAATTCCACAAGAACAGTCTTAGCGAAAGGCTTCTTGAGGGAAAAGCTGTAGCTCTGTGAGATGTATTAACAGAACACAAAGCGGTTTCTCAGAAAGATTCTTTCCAGTTTTTATGTTAGGATATTTCTTTCTTCACCGTAGCCCTATATAGGCTTAAAAATATCACTTTGAAAATTAAACAAGAACAGTCTTGACAAAAGTCTTCTTGAGGGTAAAGCTGTAAGTCTTTGAGATGAATTAACAAAACACAGAGCAGTTTCTCAGAAAGCTTCTTCCCAGTTTGTAACTGAAGATATTTCTTTTTTCACCATAGCCCTCTATGGGCTTCCAAATATCACTTTGAAAATTCCACAAGAATAGTATAGCGAAAGGCTTCTTGAGGGGAAAACTGTAACTCTTTGAGATGAATTAACAGATCACAAAGCAGTTTCTAAGAAAGCCTCTTTCCAATTTTTAACTGAAGATATTTCCAATTTCACCATAACCATCTATGGGCTTACAAATATGACTTTGCAAATTCCACAAGAACAGTCTTAGCGAAAGGCTTCTTGAGGGAAAAGCTGTAGCTGTGTGAGATGAATTAACAGAAAACAAAGCAGTTTCTCAGAACGCTTCTTTCCAGTTTTAAACTGAAGATATTTCCTTTTTCACCATAGCCCTCTATGGGCTTCCAAATACCACTTTGCAAAATCCACAAGAACAGTCTTAGTGAAAGGCTTCTTCAAGGCAAAGCTGTAAATCTGTGAGATGAATTAACAGATCACAAAGCAGTTTCTCAGAAAGCTTCTTTTCAGTTTTTATCTTAGGATACTTCCTTTTTCACCATAGCCTTCTATGGGCTTCCAAATATCACTTTGCAAATTCCACAAGAACAGTCTTAGCGAAAGGCTTCTTGAGGGAAAAGCTGTAGCTCTGTGAGATGTATTAACAGAACACAAAGCGGTTTCTCAGAAAGATTCTTTCCAGTTTTTATGTTAGGATATTTCTTTCTTCACCGTAGCCCTATATAGGCTTAAAAATATCACTTTGAAAATTAAACAAGAACAGTCTTGACAAAAGTCTTCTTGAGGGTAAAGCTGTAAGTCTTTGAGATGAATTAACAAAACACAGAGCAGTTTCTCAGAAAGCTTCTTCCCAGTTTGTAACTGAAGATATTTCTTTTTTCACCATAGCCCTCTATGGGCTTCCAAATATCACTTTGCAAATTCCAGAAGAGCAGTCTTCGTGAAAGGCTACTTGAGAGGAAAGCTGTAACTCTGTGAGACGAATTAAAGGGCACAAAGCAGTTTCTCAGAACGCTTCTTTCCAGTTTTTAACTGAAGATATTTCCTTTTTCACCGTAGCCCTCTATGGTCTTCCAAATATCACTTTGCAAATTCCAAAAGAACAGTCTTAGCGAAAGGCTTCTTGAGGGGAAAGCTGTAACTGCCTGAGATGAATTAACAGAACACAAAGCAGTCTCAGCAAACGTCTTTTCAGTTTTTATCGTAGGATATCTCCTTTTTCACATTAGCCCTCTATGAGCTTACAAATATCACGTTGCAAATTCCACAAGAACCGTCTTAGCGAAAGGCTTGCTGAGGGGAAAGCTGTAACTCTTTGAGATGAATCAACAGAACACAAAGGAGTTTCTCAGAAAGCTTCTTTCCACTTTTTATCTTAGGATATTGCCTTTTTCACCATAGCCCTATTTGGGCTTAAAATATCACTTTGAAAATTACACAAAACAATGTTAGCAAAAGTCTTCTTGAGGGTAAAGCTGTAACACTTTGAGAGGAATTATCAGAACACAAAGCAGTTTCTCAGAAAGCTTCTTTGCAGTTTTTAATTGAAGATATTTCCTTTTTCATCGTAGACCTCTATGGGCTTCCAAATATCACTTTGCAAATTCCACAAGAACAGTCTTAGCGAAAGGCTTCTTGAGGGGAAAGCTGTAACTTTGTGAGATGTATTAACAGAACACAAAACAGGTTCTCAGAAAGCTGCTTTCCAGTTTTTAGCTGAAGATATTTCCTTTTTCACCGTAGCCCTCTGTGGGCTTCCAAATATCACGTTGAAAATTACACAAGAACATTCTTAAGGAACGGCTTCTTGAGGGGAAAGCTGTCACACAGTGAGATGAATTAATAGAACACAAAGCAGTTTCTAAGAAAGCTTCTTTCCAGTTTTTATCTGAGGACATTTCCTTTTTCACCGTAGCCCTCTATGGGCTTAGAATATCACTTTGCAAATTCCACAAGAACAGTCTTAGTGAACGGCTTCTTGAGGGGTGTGTTGTAACTCTGTGAGATGAATTAACAGAACACAAAGCAGTTTCTCAGAAAGCTTCTTTTCAGTTTTTATCTTA
The DNA here is from genome assembly GCF_047675955.1 of Chlorocebus sabaeus. Taxonomy (NCBI): domain Eukaryota; kingdom Metazoa; phylum Chordata; class Mammalia; order Primates; family Cercopithecidae; genus Chlorocebus; species Chlorocebus sabaeus. The sequence continues at coordinate 24,238 of NW_027327816.1, forward strand.
GGATATTCAATTTTTCACTAAAGCCCTCTATGGGCTTCCAAATATCACTTTGCAAATTCCCCAAGAAAAGTGTTAGCGAAAAACTTCTTGAGGGGAAAGTTCTAACTCTGTGAGATGAATTCACAGATCACAAAGAAGTTTCTCAGAAAGCTTATTTCTCACTTTTAGCAGCGGATATTTCCTTTATCCCTATAGTCTTCAAAGGGATTCGAAATAACAGTCCTCAGATTCCAGAGAAATAAGGCTAGCACACAGCTCTATGAAATACAGCTGTAACTCAGTGAGTGGCAGTCACATATCACAAAGCAGTTTCTCAGAAAGTTTCTTTTCAGTTTTTTTCGGAAGATATATCCTTTTTCTCCTTAGCTCTCTATGGGCTTCCAAATATCACTTTGCAAATTCCACAAGAACTGTCTTAGCGAAAGGCTTTTTGAGGGGAATGCTGTAATTCTGTAAGATGAATTAACAGATCACAAAGCAGTTTCTCAAAGCTTCTTTCTAGTTTTTATGTTAGAATATTTCCTTTTTCACCATAGCCCACAATGGGCTTCCAAATATCACTTTGCAAATTCCACAAGAAGAGTCTTAGCGAAAGGCTTCTTGAGGGGAAAGCTGTAACTCTGTGAGATGAATTAACAGAACACAAAGCAGTTTCTCAGAAAGCTTCTTTCCAGTTTTCAACAGACGATATTTCCTTTTTCACCTTAGCCCTCTAAGGGATTCCAAATATCACTTTGCAAATTCCACAAGAACAGTCTTTGTGAAAGGCTTCTTGAGGGCAAAGCTGAAACTGTGTGTGATGAATTAACAGAACACAAAGCAGTTTCTTACAAAGCTTCTTTCCAGTTTTCAACATACGATATTTCCTTTTTCACCTTAGCCCTCTAAGGGATTCCAAATATCACTTTGCAAATTCCACAAGAACAGTCTTTGCGAAAGGCTTCTTGAGGGGAAAGCTGTAACTGTGTGTGATGAATTAACAGAACACAAAGCAGTTTCTCACAAAGCTTCTTTCCAGTTTTTAACTGAGACATATTTCCTTTTTCCCCATAGCCCTCTACTGGCTTTCAAATATAACTTTGCATATTCCACAAGAACACTCTTAGTGAACGACTTCTTGAGGGGAAAGCTGTAACTCTGTGGGATATATTAACAGAACACAAAGCAATTTCTCAGAAAGCTTCTTTCCAATTTCTACCTGAGGACATTTCCTTTTTCACCATACCCCCTATGTGCTTCGAAATATCACTTTGAAAATTCCACAAGAAGAGTCTTAGCGAAAGGCTTCTTGAGGGGAAAGCTTTAACCCTGTGAGATGAATTAACAGAACACAAAGTAGTTTCTCAGAATGCTTCTTTTAAGTTTTTATCTGAGGACAGTTCCTTTTTCACCTTAGACCTCTCTGGCTTCCAAATATCACTTTGTAAATTCCACAAGAACGGTCTTAGGAAAGGTTTCTTGAGGGGAAAGGTGTAACTCTGTGAGATGAATTAACAGAACACAAGCAGTTTTTCAGAAAGTTCCTTTACAGTTTTTTACTGAAGATATTTCCTTTTTAACCGTAGCCCACTATGGGCTTCCAAATATCACTTTGCAAATTCCACAAGAACAGTGTTAGCGAAAGGTTTCTGGAGAGGAAAGCTGTAACTCTGTTAGACGAATTAACAGAACAGAAAGCAGTTTCTCAGAAAGCTTCTTTTCAGTTTTTATCTTAGGATGTTTCCTTTTTCACCATAGCCCTCTATGGGCTTCCAAATATCACTTTGCAAATTCTCCAAGAACAGTCTTCGTGAACGGCTTCTTGAAGGGAAAGCTGTTACTCTGTGAGATGAATTCACAGAACACAAAGAAGTTTCTCCGAAATCTTCTTTCTCACTTTTAGCGGTCGATATTTCCTTTGTCCCGATAGTTTTCAAAGGGATCCGAAATAACAGGTCTCAGATTCCACAGTAATAAGGCTAGAAAACAGCTCTACAAAACAAAGCTGTAACTCAGTGAGTGGAAGTCACATATCACAAAGCAGATTCTCTGAAAGCCTGTTTTCCGTTTTTAACTGAAAAAATATCCTTTTTCACCATAGCCATCTATCGGTTTCCAAATATCACTTTGAAAATTGCACAAGGACAGTCTTAGCGAAAGGCTTCCTGATGGGAAAGCTGTAACTTTGTGAGATGAATTAACAGAACACAAAGCAGTTTCTCAGAAAGCTTCTTTCCAGTCTTTAACTGAAGATATTTCCTTTTTCCCCATAGCCCTCTATGGGCTTCCAAATGTCACTTTGCAAATTCCACCAGAACAGTCTTAGCGAAAGCCTTCTTGAGGGAAAAGCTATAACTCTGTGAGATGAATTAACAGAAAACAAAGCAGTTTCTCAGAACGCTTCTTTCCAGTTTTAAACTGAAGATATTTCCTTTTTCACCATAGCCCTCTATGGGCTTCCAAATACCACTTTGCAAAATCCACAAGAACAGTCTTAGTGAAAGGCTTCTTCAGAGCAAAGCTGTAAATCTGTGAGATGAATTAACAGATCACAAAGCAGTTTCTCAGAAAGCTTCTTTTCAGTTTTTATCTTAGGATACTTCCTTTTTCACCATAGCCTTCTATGGGCTTCCAAATATCACTTTGCAAATTCCACAAGAACAGTCTTAGCGAAAGGCTTCTTGAGGGAAAAGCTGTAGCTCTGTGAGATGTATTAACAGAACACAAAGCGGTTTCTCAGAAAGATTCTTTCCAGTTTTTATGTTAGGATATTTCTTTCTTCACCGTAGCCCTATATAGGCTTAAAAATATCACTTTGAAAATTAAACAAGAACAGTCTTGACAAAAGTCTTCTTGAGGGTGAAGCTGTAAGTCTTTGAGATGAATTAACAAAACACAGAGCAGTTTCTCAGAAAGCTTCTTCCCCGTTTGTAACTGAAGATATTTCTTTTTTCACCATAGCCCTCTATGGGCTTCCAAATATCACTTTGCAAATTCCAGAAGAGCAGTCTTCGTGAAAGGGTACTTGAGAGGAAAGCTGTAACTCTGTGAGACGAATTAAAGGGCACAAAGCAGTTTCTCAGAACGCTTCTTTCCAGTTTTTAACTGAAGATATTTCCTTTTTCACCGTAGCCCTCTATGGTCTTCCAAATATCACTTTGCAAATTCCAAAAGAACAGTCTTAGCGAAAGGCTTCTTGAGGGGAAAGCTGTAACTGCCTGAGATGAATTAACAGAACACAAAGCAGTCTCAGCAAACGTCTTTTCAGTTTTTATCGTAGGATATCTCCTTTTTCACATTAGCCCTCTATGAGCTTACAAATATCACGTTGCAAATTCCACAAGAACCGTCTTAGCGAAAGGCTTGCTGAGGGGAAAGCTGTAACTCTTTGAGATGAATCAACAGAACACAAAGGAGTTTCTCAGAAAGCTTCTTTCCACTTTTTATCTTAGGATATTGCCTTTTTCACCATAGCCCTATTTGGGCTTAAAATATCACTTTGAAAATTACACAAAACAATGTTAGCAAAAGTCTTCTTGAGGGTAAAGCTGTAACACTTTGAGAGGAATTATCAGAACACAAAGCAGTTTCTCAGAAAGCTTCTTTGCAGTTTTTAATTGAAGATATTTCCTTTTTCATCGTAGACCTCTATGGGCTTCCAAATATCACTTTGCAAATTCCACAAGAACAGTCTTAGCGAAAGGCTTCTTGAGGGGAAAGCTGTAACTTTGTGAGATGTATTAACAGAACACAAAACAGGTTCTCAGAAAGCTGCTTTCCAGTTTTTAGCTGAAGATATTTCCTTTTTCACCGTAGCCCTCTGTGGGCTTCCAAATATCACGTTGAAAATTACACAAGAACATTCTTAGGGAACGGCTTCTTGAGGGGAAAGCTGTCACACAGTGAGATGAATTAATAGAACACAAAGCAGTTTCTAAGAAAGCTTCTTTCCAGTTTTTATCTGAGGACATTTCCTTTTTCACCGTAGCCCTCTATGGGCTTAGAATATCACTTTGCAAATTCCACAAGAACAGTCTTAGTGAACGGCTTCTTGAGGGGTGTGTTGTAACTCTGTGAGATGAATTAACAGAACACAAAGCAGTTTCTCAGAAAGCTTCTTTTCAGTTTTTATCTTAGGATATTCAATTTTTCACTAAAGCCCTCTATGGGCTTCCAAATATCACTTTGCAAATTCCCCAAGAAAAGTGTTAGCGAAAAACTTCTTGAGGGGAAAGTTCTAACTCTGTGAGATGAATTCACAGATCACAAAGAAGTTTCTCAGAAAGCTTATTTCTCACTTTTAGCAGCGGATATTTCCTTTATCCCTATAGTCTTCAAAGGGATTCGAAATAACAGTCCTCAGATTCCAGAGAAATAAGGCTAGCACACAGCTCTATGAAATACAGCTGTAACTCAGTGAGTGGCAGTCACATATCACAAAGCAGTTTCTCAGAAAGTTTCTTTTCAGTTTTTATCAGAAGATATATCCTTTTTCTCCTTAGCTCTCTATGGGCTTCCAAATATCACTTTGCAAATTCCACAAGAACTGTCTTAGCGAAAGGCTTTTTGAGGGGAATGCTGTAATTCTGTAAGATGAATTAACAGATCACAAAGCAGTTTCTCAAAGCTTCTTTCTAGTTTTTATGTTAGAATATTTCCTTTTTCACCATAGCCCACAATGGGCTTCCAAATATCACTTTGCAGATTCTCAAAGAACAGTCTTCGTGAGCGGCTTCTTGAAGGGAAAGCTGTTACTCTGTGAGATGAATTCACAGAACACAAAGAAGTTTCTCCGAAATCTTCTTTCTCACTTTTAGCGGTCGATATTTCCTTTGTCCCGATAGTTTTCAAAGGGATCCGAAATAACAGGTCTCAGATTCCACAGTAATAAGGCTAGAAAACAGCTCTACGAAACACAGCTGTAACTCAGTGAGTGGAAGTCACATATCACAAAGCAGTTTCTCTGAAAGCCTATTTTCCGTTTTTAACTGAGGAAATATCGTTTTTCACCATAGCCATCTATCGGTTTCCAAATATCACTTTGAAAATTCCACAAGAACAGTCTTAGCGAAAGGCTTTCTGAGGGGAAAGCTGTAACTCGGTGAGATGAATTAACAGGACACAAAGCAGTTTCTCATAAAGCTTCTTTCCAGTTTTGGACGGAAGATATTTCCTTTTAAACCGTAGCCCTCTATGGGGTTCCTAATATCACTGTGCAAATTTCACTAGAACACTCTTAACGAAAGGCTTCTTGAGGGGAATGCTGTAACTCTGTGAGATGAATTAACAGAACAGAAAGGAGTTTCTCAGAAAGTTTCTTTCCAGGTTTTAACGGAAGATATTTTCTTTTTCACCATAGTCTCTATGGGCTTCCAAATAACACTGCACAAATTCCACAAAAATAGATTTAGCGAAACGCTTCTTGAAGGGAATGCTGTAACTCTGTGAGATGAATGAACAGAACACAAAGCAGTTTCTCACAAAGCTTCTATCCAGTTTTTAACTGAAGATATTTTCTTTTTCACCGTAGACCTCTATCGACTTCCAAATATCACTTTGCTAATTCCACATAAACAATCGTAGCGAAAGACTTCTTGAGGGGAAAGCTCTAACTCTGTGAGATGAATTAACAGAACACAAAGCAATTTCTCAGAAAGCTTCTTTCCAGTTTTTAATGGAAGATATTTTCTTTTTCACCATAGCCCACTATGGGCTTCCAAATATCACTTTGCAAATTCCACAAGAACAGACTTAGAAAAGGCTTCTTGAAGGGAAATCTGTAACTCTATGAGATGAATTAACAGAAAACAAAGCAGTTTCTCAGAAAGCTTCTTTCCAGGTTTAACGGGAGATACTTTCTTTTTCACCGCAGCCCTCTATGGGCTTCCAAATATCACTTTGGCAATTGCACAAGAACAGTCTTAGCGAAAGGCTTCTTAAGGGGAAAGCTGTAACTCTGTGAGCTGAATTAACAGAACACAAAGGAGTTTCTCTGAAACCTTCTTTCCAGTTTTTAACGGAAGATATTTCCTTTTTCACCATAGCCCTCCATGGGCTTCCAAATATCACTTTGCAAATTACACAAGAACAGACTTAGAGAAAGGCTTCTTGAGGGGAAAGGTGTAACTCTGTGAGATGAAATAACAGAACACAAACGTGTTTCTCAGAAAGCTTCTTTCCAGATTTTAACGGAAGATATTTCCTTTTTCACCATAGTCCTCTATGGGCTTCCAAATATCACTGTGCAAATTCAACAAAAACAGACTTAGCGAAAGGCTTCCTGAAGGGAAAGCTGTAACTCTGTGAGATGAATTAACAGAACACAAAACAGTTTCTCAGAAAGCTTCTTTCCAGTTTTTAACTGAAGTTATTTCCTTTTTCACCATAGCCATCTATGGACTTCCAAAGATCACTATGCAGATTCCACAAGAACAGTCTTCGCGAAAGGATTCTTCAGGGGAATGCTGTAACTCTGTGAGATGAATTAACAGAACACAAAGCAGTTTCTCAGAAAGCTTTTTACCAGTTTTTAACGGAAGATGTTTCCTTTTTCACCTTTAACCCTCTAAGGGCTTCCAAATATCACTTTGCAAATTCCACAAGAACAGTCTTAGAGAAAGGCTTCTTGAGGGGAAAGCAGTAACCGTGAGATGAATTAAACGAACACAAAGCAGTTTCTCAGAAAGCTTCTTTCCAATTTTTAAGGGAAGATTTTCCTTTTTCACTATAGCCCTCTGTGGGCTTCCAAATATCACATTGCAAATTCCACAAGAACAGTGTTAGCGAAAGGCTTCTTGATGGGAAAGCAGTAACTCTGTGAGATGAATTAACCGAACATAGAGCAGTATCTCAGTAAGCTAATTTCCAGTTTTTAACGGAAGATATTTCCTTTTTCACCATAGCACTCTATGGGCTTCCAAATATCACTTTGCAAATTCCAGAAGAACAGACTTAGCGAAAGGCTTTTTTAAGGGAAAGCTGTAACTCGGTGAGATGAATTAACAGAACACAAAGCACTTTCTCAGAAAGCTTCTTTCCAGTTTTTAACAGAAGATATTTCCTTTTTCCCCATAACCCTCTATGGTCTTCAACATATCACTTTGCAAATTCCACAAGAAGAGTCTTTGCGAAAGGCTTCCTGAGGGGAAAGCAGTGACTCTGTGAAATGAATTAAGAGAACACAAAGCAGTTTCACAGAAAGCTTCTTTCCAGTTTTTAACGGACGATATTTCGTTTTTCACCATAGCCCTCTATGAGCTTCCAAATATCACTTTGCAAATTCCACAAGAACAGACTTAGCGAAAGACTTCTTGAGGGGAAAGCTGTAACTCTGTGAGATGAATTAACACAACACAAAGGAGTTTCTCAGAAAGCTTCTTTCCAGTTTTTAACGGAAGATATTTCCTTTTTCACCATAGTCCTCTATTGGCTTCCAAATATCACTGTTCAAATTCCACAAAAACAGATTTAGCGAAAGACTTCTTGAAGGGAAAGCTGTAACTCTGTGAGATGAATTTACAGAAAACAAAGCAGTTTCTCAGAAAGCTTCTTTCCAGTTTTTAACGGAAGATATTTCCTTTTTCACCATAGCCCGCTATGGACTTCCAAATATAACTTTGCAAATTCCACAAGAACAGTCTTCGCGAAAGGCTTCTTGAGGGGAAAGCTGTAACTCTGTGAGATAAATTAACAGAACACAAAGCAGTTTCTCAGACAGCTTCTTACCAGTATTTAACGGAAGATATTTCCTTTTTCACCATAGCCCTCCATGGGCTTCCAAATATCACTTTGCAAATTACACAAGAACAGACTTAGAGAAAGGCTTCTTGAGGGGAAAGGTGTAACTCTGTGAGATGAAATAACAGAACACAAACGTGTTTCTCAGAAAGCTTCTTTCCAGTTTTTAACTGAAGATATTCCTTTTTCACCAAGCCCACTATGGGCTTCCAAATATCACTTAGCAAATTCCACAAGAAGAGTCTTAGCGAACGGCTTCTTTAGGGAAAAGCTGTAACACTGTGAGATGAATTTACAGAACACAAAGCAGTTTCTCAGAAAGCTTCCTTCCAGCTTTTAACTGAACATATTTCCTTTTTCACCGTAGCCCTCTATGGGCTTCCAAATGTCACTTTGCAAATTCCACAAGAACAGTCTTAGCGAAAGCCTTCTTGAGGGAAAAGCTGTAACTCTGTGAGATGAATTAACAGAAAACAAAGCAGTTTCTCAGAACGCTTCTTTCCAGATTTAAACTGAAGATATTTCCTTTTTCACCGTAGCCCTCTATGGGCTTCCAAATACCACTTTGCAAAATCCACAAGAACAGTCTTAGTGAACGGCTTCTTCAGGGGAAAGCTGTAAATCTGTGAGATGAATTAACAGATCACAAAGCAGTTTCTCAGAAAGCTTCTTTTCAGTTTTTATCTTAGGATATTTCCTTTTTCACCATAGCCTTCTATGGGCTTCCAAATATCACTTTGAAAATTCCACAAGAACAATCTTAGCGAAAGGCTTCTTGAGGGGAAAGCTGTAAGTCTGTGAGATGAATTAACAGAACCCAAAGCAGTTTCTCAGAAAGTTTCTTTCCAGTTTTTATCTGAAGATAGTTTCTTTTCACCATAGCCCTCTATGGGCTTCAAATATCACTTTGCAAATTCCACAAGAACTGTTAAGTGATCGATTTCTTGAGGGGGAAACTGTAACTCTGTGAGATGAATTAACAGAACACAAAGTAGTTTCTCAGAAAGCTTCTTTGCGGTTTTTATCTGAAGACACTTCCTTTTTCACCCTAGCCCTCTATGGGCATTCCAATGTCACTTTGCAGATTCCACAAGAACAGTCTTAGTGAACGACTTCCTGAGGGGAAAGCTGTAACTCTGTGAGAAGAATTAACAGAACACAAAGCCGTTTCTCAGAAAGCTTCCTTTCAATTTTTATCTTAGGATATTTCCGTTTTCACCATAGTTCTCTAAGCGCTTCCAAATATCACTTTGCAAATTCCACAAGAGCAGAGTTAGCGAAAGGCTTCTAGAGGGGAAAGCTGTAACTCTGTGAGTTGAAATAAAAGAACACAAAGCAGTTTCTCAGAAATCTTCTTTCCAGTTTTTAACTGAAGTTATTTCCTTTTCCACCATAGCCCTCTATGGGCATCCAAATATCACATTTCAAATTCCACAAGAACAGTCTTAGTTGAAGGGCTCCTTGAGGAGAAAGCTGTATCACTGTGAGATGAATTAACAGAACACAAAGCGGTTTCTCAGAAAGATTCTTTCCAGTTTTTAACTCAAGATATCTCCTTTTTCACTCTAGCCCTCTGTGTATTTCCAAATATCACTTTGCAAATTCCACAAGAACAGTCTTAGTGAACCACTTCTTGTGGGGAAAGGAGTAAATGTGTGAGATGAATTAACGGAACACAAAGCCTTTTTTCAGAAAGCTTGTTTCCATTTTTTAACTGAAGATATTTTTGTTTTCACCCTTAGCCCTCTTTGGGCTGCGAAATATCATTTTGCAAATTCCGCAAGAACAGTCTTAGTGAACGGCTTCTTGAGGGGCAAGCTGTAACACTGTGGGATGAATTAACAGAACACAAAGCAGTTTCTCAAAAAGCTTCTTTCCTGTATTTATCTGAAGATATTTCCTTTTCACCATAGCCCTCTATGGGTTTCCAAATATCACTTTGTAAAGTCCCCAAGAACAGTCTTACCAAAAGCCTTCTTGAGGGGAAAGCTGAAATTCGGAGAGATGAATTCACAGAACACAAATAAGTTTCTCAGAAAGCTTCTTTCTCACATTTAGCGATGGATATTTTCTTTAATCTTATAGTCTTCAAAGGGATACGAAATAACAGTTCTCATATTACACAGAAATAAGGCTAGCAAACAGCTCTACGAAATACAACTGTAGCTCAGTGAGTGGAAGTCACATATCTCAAAGCACTTCCTCTGAAACTTTTTTTTCAGTTTTTAACAGAAGATATATCCTTTTTCACCATAGCCCATTATGGGCTTCCAAACATCACTTTGCAAATTCCACAAAACAGTCTTAGCGGAAGGCATTTGGAGGGGAAAGCTGTACCTCTGTGAGATGAATTGACAGAACACAAAGCAGTTTCTCAGAAAGCTTCTTTCCAGTTTTTAACTGAAGATATTCCTTTTTCACCAAGCCCACTATGGGCTTCCAAATATCACTTAGCAAATTCCACAAGAAGAGTCTTAGCGAACGGCTTCTTTAGGGAAAAGCTGTAACACTGTGAGATGAATTTACAGAACACAAAGCAGTTTCTCAGAAAGCTTCCTTCCAGCTTTTAACTGAACATATTTCCTTTTTCACCGTAGCCCTCTATGGGCTTCCAAATATCACTTTGCAAATTCCACAAGAACAGTCTTAGCGAAAGGTTTCTTGAGGGGAAAGCTGTAACTCTGTGAGATGAATTAACAGAACAGGTTTCTCAGAAAGCTTCTTTCCAGTTTTTAAGTGAAGATATTTCCATTTTCACCGTAGCCCTCTATGAGCTTCCAAATATCATTTTGCAAATTTCACAACAACAGTCTTAATGAACGGCATCTTGAGGGGAAAGCTATAACTCTGTGAGATGAATTAACGGAACACAAAGCAGTTTCTCACAAACCTTCTTTTCAGTTTTTATATTAGGATATTTCCTTTTTCACCATAGACCCCTATTGTTTTCCAAATATCACTTTGCAAATTCCACGAGACCAATCTTAGCGAAAGGCTTCTTGAGGGAAAACTGTAGCTCTGTGAGATCAATTCACAGATCACAAAGAAGTTTCTCAGAAAGCTTCTTTCACACTTTTAGCGGCGGATATTTCCTTTGGACCTATAGTCTTCAAAGAGATCCGAAGTAACATTTCTCAGATTCCACAGAAATAAGGCTAGCCAACAGTTCTACGAAATACAGCTGTATCACAGTGACAGGAAATCACATATCACAAAGCAGTTCCTCAGAAAGCTTCTTTTCACTTTTTAACTGAAGCTATATCCTTTTTCACCATAGTGATCTATAGACTTCCAAAGACCACTTTGCAAATTCCACAAGAACAGTCTTGGTGAAAGGCTTCTTGAGGGGAAAGCTGTAACTCTGTGACATGAACTAAGAGAACACAAAGCAGTTTCTCAGAAAGCTTCTTTCCAGTTTTTAACTGAAGATATTTCCTTTTTCACCATAACCCTTTATGGGATTCCAAATATCACTCTGCAAATTCCACAAGAACAGTCTTAGGGAAAGGCTTCTTGAGGGGAACGCAGTAATTCTGTGAGATTAAATAGCACAACACAAAAGCAGTTTCTCAGAAAGCTTCTTTCCAGATTTTAAGGGAAGATATTTCCTTTTTCACTATGGCCCTCTACGGGCTTCCAAATATCGCTTTGCAAATTCCAAAAGAACAGTCTTAGCGAAAGGCTTCTTGAGGGGAAAGATGTAACTCTGTGAGATGAATTAACAGAACACAAAGCAGTTTCTCAGAAAGCTTCTTTCCAGATTTTAACGGAAGATATTTCCTTTTTCACCATAGCCCTCTATGGGCTTCCAATATCACTTTGAAAAATCCACAAGAAGAATCTTAGAGAATGTCTTCTTGCTGGGAAAGCAGTAACTCTGTGAGATGAATTAACAGAACACAAAGCAGTTTCTCAGAAACCTTCTTTCCAGTTTTTAACGGAAGATATTTCCTTTTTCACCATAGCCTTCTATGGGCTTCCAAATATCATTTTGCAAATCCCACAAGAAGAGTCTTCGCGAAAGGCTTCTTGAGGGGAAAGCTGTAACTCTGTGAGATGAATTAACAGAACACAAAGTAGTTTCTCAGAATGCTTCTTTTCAGTTTTTATCTTAGGATATTTCCTTTTTCACCTTAGCCCTCTATGGGCCTGAAAATATCACTATGAAAATTCCACAAGAACAGTCTTAGCGAAAGGCTTCTTGAGGTGAAAGCAGTGACTCTGTGAGATGAATTAACAGAACACAAAGCAGTTTCTCAGAAAGCTTCTTTCCAGTTTTTAACGGAAGATATTTCCTTTTTCACCATAGACCTCTATGGGCTTCCAAATATCACTTTGCCAATTCCACAAGAAGAGTCTTAGCGAAAGGCTTCTTGAAGGGAAAGCTGTAACTCCGTGAGATGAATTAACAAGACACAAAGCAGTTTCTCATAAAGCTTCTTTCCAGTTTTGGACGGAAGATATTTTCTTTTAAACCGTAGCCCTCTATGGGGTTCCTAATATCACTTTGCAAATTTCACAAGAACACTCTTAACGAAAGGCTTCTTGAGGGGAATGCTGTAACTCTGTGAGATGAATTAACAGAACAGAAAGGAGTTTCTCAGAAAGTTTCTTTCCAGGTTTTAACGGAAGATATTTTCTTTTTCACCATAGTCTCTATTGGCTTCCAAATAACACTGCACAAATTCCACAAAAATAGATTTAGCGAAACGCTTCTTGAAGGGAACGCTGTAACTCTGTGAGATGAATGAACAGAACACACAGCAGTTTCTCACAAAGCTTCTATCCAGTTTTTAACGGAAGATATTTTCTTTTTCACCGTAGACCTCTATCGACTTCCAAATATCACTTTGCAAATTCCACATAAACAATCGTAGCGAAAGACTTCTTGAGGGGAAAGCTCTAACTCTGTGAGATGAATTAACAGAACACAAAGCAATTTCTCAGAAAGCTTCTTTCCAGTTTTTAATGGAAGATATTTTCTTTTTCACCATAGCCCACTATGGGCTTCCAAATATCACTTTGCAAATTCCACAAGAACAGACTTAGAAAAGGCTTCTTGAAGGGAAATCTGTAACTCTATGAGATGAATTAACAGAAAACAAAGCAGTTTCTCAGAAAGCTTCTTTCCAGGTTTAACGGGAGATATTTTCTTTTACACCGCAGCCCTCTAAGGGCTTTCAAATATCACTTTGGCAATTGCACAAGAACAGTCTTAGAGAAAAGGCTTCTTAAGGGGAAAGCTATAACTCTGTGAGATTAATTAACAGAACACAAAGGAGTTTCTCTGAAACCTTCTTTCCAGTTTTTAACGGAAGATATTTCCTTTTTCACCATAGCCCTCCATGGGCTTCCAAATATCACTTTGCAAATTACACAAGAACAGACTTAGAGAAAGGCTTCTTGAGAGGAAAGGTGTAACTCTGTGAGATGAAATAACAGAACACAAACGTGTTTCTCAGAAAGCTTCTTTCCAGTTTTTAACGGAAGATATTTCCTTTTTCACCATAGTCCTCTATGGGCTTCCAAATATCACTGTGCAAATTCAACAAAAACAGACTTAGCGAAAGGCTTCTTGAAGGGAAAGCTGTAACTCTATGAGATGAATTAACAGAACACAAAACAGTTTCTTAGAAAACTTCTTTCCAGTTTTTAACTGAAGTTATTTCCTTTTTCAACATAGCCCTCTATGGACTTCCAAAGATCACTTTGCAGATTCCACAAGAACAGTCTTCGTGAAAGGATTCTTCAGGGGAATGCTGTAACTCTGTGAGATGAATTAACAGAACACAAATCAGTTTCTCAGAAGGCTTCTTACCAGTTTTTAACGGAAGATATTTCATTTTTCACCTTTAACCCTCTAAGGGCTTCCAAATATCACTTTGCAAATTCCACAAGAACAGTCTTAGAGAAAGGCTTCTTGAGGGGAAAGCAGTAACCGTGAGATGAATTAACCGAACACAAAGCAGTTTCTCAGAAAGCTTCTTTCCAATTTTTAAGGGAAGATTTTCCTTTTTCACTATAGCCCTCTGTGGGCTTCCAAATATCACATTGCAAATTCCACAAGAACAGTGTTAGCGAAAGGCTTCTTGATGGGAAAGCAGTAACTCTGTGAGATGAATTAACAGAACACAAAGTAGTTTCTCAGAATGCTTCTTTTCAGTTTTTAACGGAAGATATTTCCTTTTTCACCATAGACCTCTATGGGCTTCGAAATATCACTTTGCCAATTCCACAAGAAGAGTCTTAGCGAAAGGCTTCTTGAAGGGAAAGCTGTAACTCCGTGAGATGAATTAACAAGACACAAAGCAGTTTCTCATAAAGCTTCTTTCCAGTTTTGGACGGAAGATATTTCCTTTTAAACCGTAGCCCTCTATGGGGTTCCTAATATCACTTTGCAAATTTCACAAGAACACTCTTAACGAAAGGCTTCTTGAGGGGAATGCTGTAACTCTGTGAGATGAATTAACAGAACAGAAAGGAGTTTCTCAGAAAATTTCTTTCCAGGTTTTATCGGAAGATATTTTCTTTTTCACCATAGTCTCTATGGGCTTCCAAATAACACTGCACAAATTCCACAAAAATAGATTTAGCGAAACGCTTCTTGAAGGGAACGCTGTAACTCTGTGAGATGAATGAACAGAACACAAAGCAGTTTCTCACAAAGTTTCTATCCAGTTTTTAACGGAAGATATTTTCTTTTTCACCGTAGACCTCTATCGACTTCCAAATATCACTTTGCAAATTCCACATAAACAATCGTAGCGAAAGACTTCTTGAGGGGAAAGCTCTAACTCTGTGAGATGAATTAACAGAACACAAAGCAATTTCTCAGAAAGCTTCTTTCCAGTTTTTAATGGAAGATATTTTCTTTTTCACCATAGCCCACTATGGGCTTCCAAATATCACTTTGCAAATTCCACAAGAACAGACTTAGAAAAGGCTTCTTGAAGGGAAATCTGTAACTCTATGAGATGAATTAACAGAAAACAAAGCAGTTTCTCAGAAAGCTTCTTTCCAGGTTTAACGGGAGATATTTTCTTTTTCACCGCAGCCCTCTAAGGGCTTCCAAATATCACTTTGGCAATTGCACAAGAACAGTCTTAGAGAAAAGGCTTCTTAAGGGGAAAGCTATAACTCTGTGAGATTAATTAACAGAACACAAAGGAGTTTCTCTGAAACCTTCTTTCCAGTTTTTAACGGAAGATATTTCCTTTTTCACCATAGCCCTCCATGGGCTTCCAAATATCACTTTGCAAATAACACAAGAACAGACTTAGAGAAAGGCTTCTTGAGGGGAAAGGTGTAACTCTGTGAGATGAAATAACAGAACACAAACGTGTTTCTCAGAAAGCTTCTTTCCAGTTTTTAACCGAAGATATTTCCTTTTTCACCATAGTCCTCTATGGGCTTCCAAATATCACTGTTCAAATCCACAAAAACAGATTTAGCGAAAGACTTCTTGAAGGGAAAGCTGTAACTCTGTGAGATGAATTAACAGAAAACAAAGCAGTTTCTCAGAAAGCTTCTATCCAGTTTTTAACGGAAGATATTTCCTTTTTCACCATAGCCCTCTATGGACTTCCAAATATAACTTTGCAAATTCCACAAGAACAGTCTTCGCGAAAGGCTTCTTGAGGGGAAAGCTGTAACTCTGTGAGATGAATTAACAGAACACAAAACAGTTTCTCAGAAAGCTTCTTTCCAGTTTTTAACTGAAGTTATTTCCTTTTTCACCATAGCCCTCTATGGACTTCCAAAGATCACTTTGCAGATTCCACAAGAACAGTCTTCGCGAAAGGATTCTTCAGGGGAATGCTGTAACTCTGTGAGATGAATTAACAGAACAAAAAGCAGTTTCTCAGAAAGCTTCTTACCAGTTTTTAACGTAAGATATTTCCTTTTTCACCTTTAACCCTCTAAGGGCTTCCAAATATCACTTTGCAAATTCCACAAGAACAGTCTTAGAGAAAGGCTTCTTGAGGGGAAAGCAGTAACCGTGAGATGAATTAAACGAACACAAAGCAGTTTCTCAGAAAGCTTCTTTCCAATTTTTAAGGGAAGATTTTCCTTTTTCACTATAGCCCTCTGTGGGCTTCCAAATATCACATTGAAATTCCACAAGAACAGTGTTAGCGAAAGGCTTCTTGATGGGAAAGCAGTAACTCTGTGAGATGAATTAACCGAACATAGAGCCGTATCTCAGTAAGCTAATTTCCAGTTTTTAACGGAAGATATTTCCTTTTCCACCATAGCACTCTATGGGCTTCCAAATATCACTTTGCAAATTCCAGAAGAACAGACTTAGCGAAAGGCTTTTTTAAGGGAAAGCTGTAACTCTGTGAGATGAATTAACAGAACACAAAGCACTTTCTCAGAAAGCTTCTTTCCAGTTTTTAACAGAAGATATTTCCTTTTTCCCCATAACCCTCTATGGTCTTCAACATATCACTTTGCAAATTCCACAAGAAGAGTCTTTGCGAAAGGCTTCTTGAGGGGAAAGCAGTGACTCTGTGAAATGAATTAAGAGAACACAAAGCAGTTTCACAGAAAGCTTCTTTCCAGTTTTTAACGGACGATATTTCGTTTTTCACCATAGCCCTCTATGAGCTTCCAAATATCACTTTGCAAATTCCACAAGATCAGACTTAGCGAAAGACTTCTTGAGGCGAAAGCTGTAACTCTGTGAGATGAATTAACAGAACACAAAGCACTTTCTCAGAAAGCTTCTTTCCCGTTTTTAACGGAAGATATTTCCTTTTTCACCATAGTCCTCTACTGGCTTCCAAATATCACTGTTCAAATTCCACAAAAACAGATTTAGTGAAAGACTTCTTGAAAGGAAAGCTGTAACCCTGTGAGATGAATTAACAGAAAACAAAGCAGTTTCTCAGAAAGCTTCTTTCCAGTTTTTAACGGAAGATATTTCCTTTTTCACCATAGCCCTCTATGGACTTCCAAATATAACTTTGCAAATTCCACAAGAACAGTCTTCGCGAAAGGCTTCTTGAGGGGAAAGCTGTAACTCTGTGAGATAAATTAACAGAACACAAAGCAGTTTCTCAGACAGCTTCTTACCAGTATTTAACGGAAGATATTTCCTTTTTCACCTTAACGCTCTATGGGCTTCCAAATATCACTTTGCAAATTACACAATAAGTGCCTTACCGAAAGGCTTCTTGAGGGAAAAGCAGTAATCGTGAGATGAATTAACCGAACACAAAGCAGTTTCTCAGAAAGCTTCTTTCCAGTTTTTAAGGGAAGATTTTCCTTTTTCACCATAGCCCTCTATGGGCTTCCAAATATCGCAATGCAAATTCCACAAGAACAGACTTAGCGAAAGGCTTCTTGATGGGAAAGCTGTAACTCTGTGAGATGAATTAACAGAAAACAAAGCAGTTCCTCAGAAAGCTTCTTTCCAGTTTTTAACTGAAGATATTTCCTTTTTCCCCATAGCCCTCTATGGACTTCCAAATGTCACTTTGCAAATTCCACAAGAACAGTCTTAGCGAAAGCCTTCTTGAGGGAAAAGCTGTAACTCTGTGAGATGAATTAACAGAAAACAAAGCAGTTTCTCAGAACGCTTCTTTCCAGATTTAAACTGAAGATATTTCCTTTTTCACCATAGCCCTCTATGGGCTTCCAAATACCACTTTGCAAAATCCACAAGAACAGTCTTAGTGAACGGCTTCTTCAGGGGAAAGCTGTAAATCTGTGAGATGAATTAACAGATCACAAAGCAGTTTCTCAGAAAGCTTCTTTTCAGTTTTTATCTTAGGATATTTCCTTTTTCACCATAGCCTTCTATGGGCTTCCAAATATCACTTTGAAAATTCCACAAGAACAATCTTAGCGAAAGGCTTCTTGAGGGGAAAGCTGTAAGTCTGTGAGATGAATTAACAGAACCCAAAGCAGTTTCTCAGAAAGTTTCTTTCCAGTTTTTATCTGAAGATAGTTTCTTTTCACAATCGCCCTCTATGGGCTTCAAATATCACTTTGCCAATTCCACAAGAAGAGTCTTAGCGAAAGGCTTCTTGAAGGGAAAGCTGTAACTCCGTGAGATGAATTAACAGGACACAAAACAGTTTCTCATAAAGCTTCTTTCCAGTTTTGGACGGAAGATATTTCCTTTTAAACCGTAGCCCTCTATGGGGTTCCTAATATCACTTTGCATATTTCACAAGAACACTCTTAACGAAAGGCTTCTTGAGGGGAATGCTGTAACTCTGTGAGATGAATTAACAGAACAGAAAGGAGTTTCTCAGAAAGTTTCTTTCCAGGTTTTAACGGAAGATATTTTCTTTTTCACCATAGTCTCTATGGGCTTCCAAATAACACTGCACAAATTCCACAAAAATAGATTTAGCGAAACGCTTCTTGAAGGGAACGCTGTAACTCTGTGAGATGAATGAACAGAACACAAAGCAGTTTCTCACAAAGCTTCTATCCAGTTTTTAACGGAAGATATTTTCTTTTTCACCGTAGACCTCTATCGACTTCCAAATATCACTTTGCAAATTCCACATAAACAATCGTAGCGAAAGACTTCTTGAGGGGAAAGCTCTAACTCTGTGAGATGAATTAACAGAACACAAAGCAATTTCTCAGAAAGCTTCTTTCCAGTTTTTAATGGAAGATATTTTCTTTTTCACCATAGCCCACTATGGGCTTCCAAATATCACTTTGCAAATTCCACAAAAACAGATTTAGTGAAAGACTTCTTGAAGGGAAAGCTGTAACTCTGTGAGATGAATTAACAGAAAACAAAGCAGTTTCTCAGAAAGCTTCTTTCCAGGTTTAACGGGAGATATTTTCTTTTTCACCGCAGCCCTCTAAGGGCTTCCAAATATCACTTTGGCAATTGCACAAGAACAGTCTTAGCGAAAGGCTTCTTAAGGGGAAAGCTATAACTCTGTGAGATTAATTAACAGAACACAAAGGAGTTTCTCTGAAACCTTCTTTCCAGTTTTTAACGGAAGATATTTCCTTTTTCACCATAGCCCTCCATGGGCTTCCAAATATCACTTTGCAAATTACACAAGAACAGACTTAGAGAAAGGCTTCTTGAGGGGAAAGGTGTAACTCTGTGAGATGAAATAACAGAACACAAACGTGTTTCTCAGAAAGCTTCTTTCCAGTTTTTAACTGAAGATATTCCTTTTTCACCAAGCCCACTATGGGCTTCCAAATATCACTTAGCAAATTCCACAAGAAGAGTCTTAGCGAACGGCTTCTTTAGGGAAAAGCTGTAACACTGTGAGATGAATTTACAGAACACAAAGCAGTTTCTCAGAAAGCTTCCTTCCAGTTTTTAACAGAAGATATTTCCTTTTTCACCATAGCCCTCTATGGTCTTCAACATATCACTTTGCAAATTCCACAAGAAGAGTCTTTGCGAAAGGCTTCTTGAGGGGAAAGCAGTGACTCTGTGAAATGAATTAAGAGAACACAAAGCAGTTTCACAGAAAGCTTCTTTCCAGATTTAAACTGAAGATATTTCGTTTTTCACCATAGCCCTCTATGAGCTTCCAAATATCACTTTGCAAATTCCACAAGAACAGACTTAGCGAAAGACTTCTTGAGGGGAAAGCTGTAACTCTGTGAGCTGAATTAACAGAACACAAAGGAGTTTCTCAGGAAGCTTCTTTCCAGTTTTTAACGGAAGATATTTCCTTTTTCACCATAGTCCTCTATTGGCTTCCAAATATCACTGTTCAAATTCCACAAAAACAGATTTAGCGAAAGACTTCTTGAAGGGAAAGCTGTAACTCTGTGAGATGAATTAACAGAGAACAAAGCAGTTTCTCAGAAAGCTTCTATCCAGTTTTTAACGGAAGATATTTCCTTTTTCACCATAGCCCTCTATGGACTTCCAAATATAACTTTGCAAATTCCACAAGAACAGTCTTCGCGAAAGGCTTCTTGAGGGGAAAGCTGTAACTCTGTGAGATGAATTTACAGAAAACAAAGCAGTCTCTCAGGAAGCTTCTTTCCAGTTTTTAACGGAAGATATTTCCTTTTTCAGCATCGCCCTCTAAGGGCTTCCAAATATCACTTTGCAAATTCCACAAGAACGGTCTTAGCGAAAGGCTTCTTGATGGGAAAGCTGTAATTCTGTGAGATGAATTAACAGAACACAAAGCAGTTTCTCAGAAAAGTTCTTTCCAGTTTTTAACTGAAGATAATTCGTTTTTCACCATAGCAATCTAAGGACTTCCGAATGTCACTTTGCAAATTCCACAAGAACAGCCTTTGCGAAAAGTTTCTTGAGGGGAAGGCTGTAACTCTGTGAGATGAATTAACAGAACACAAAGCAGATTCTCAGACAGCTTCTTTCCTGTTTTTAACTGAAGATATTTTCTTTTTCACCATAGCCCTCTATGGGCTTCCAAATATCACTTTGAAAATTCCACAACAACAGCCTTAGTGAAAGGCTTCTTGAAGAGAAATCTGTAACTCTGTGAGATGAATTAACAGAACACAAAGCAGTTTCTCAGAATGCTTCTTTTAAGTTTTTATCTTAGGATATTTCCTTTTTCACCATAGGCCTCTATGGGCTTCCAATTATGACATTGCAAATTCCACAAGAACCGTCTTAGTGAAAGGCTTCTTGGGGGAAAGCTGTAACTCTGTGAGTTGAATTGACAGAACACAAAGCAGTTTCTCAGAAAGCTTCTTTTCAGTTTTTGTCTTAGGCTATTTCCTTTTTCACCATAGCCCTCTAGGGGCTTCCAAATATCACTTTGCAAATTCCACAAGAACAATCTTAGTTAACGGCTTCTTGAGGGGAAAGCTGTAACTCAGTGTGATGAATTAACAGAACACAAAGCAGTTTCTGAGAAAGCTTCTTTACAGTTTTTATCTTAGGATATTTCCTTTTTCACCATAGCCCTCTATGGGCTTCCAAATATCACTTTGAATATCCCACAAGAACAGTCTTAGCGAATGGCTTCTTGAGGGGAAAAATGTGACTCTGTGAGATGAATTAACAGAACTCAATGCAGTTTCTCAGAAACCTTCTTTCCAGTTTTTAACGGAAGATATTTCCTTTTTCACCATAGCCTTCTAAGGTCTTCCAATTATCACTTTCAAATTTCACAGAAACAGTCTTAGTGAACGGTTTCTTGAGTGCAAAGCTGTAAATCTGTGAGATGAACTAACAGAACAAAAAGCGGTTTCTCAGGAAGCTTCTATTCTTTTTTTATCTTAGGATATTTCCATTTTCACCATTGCCCTCTATGGGCTTCCAAATATCACTTTGCAATTTCCACAACAACCGCCTTAGCTATAGGCTTCTTTAAAGGAAAGCTGTAACTCTGTGAGTTGAATTAACAGAATACAAAGCAGTTTCTCGGAAAGTTTCTCTTCAGCTTTAAACTGCAGATATTTCCTTTTTCACCAAAGCCCCCAATGGGCTTCCAAATATCACTTTGCAAATTCCACAACAAAAGACTTAGTGAAAGCCTTCTTGAGGGGAAAGCTGTAACTCTGTGAGTTGAATGAACAGACCACAAAGCAGTTTCTCAGAAAGCTTTTCTCCAGTTTTTATCTGAGGATATTTCCATTTTCACCAAAGCCCTCTATGGGCTTCCAAATATCACTTTGCAAATCCCACAAAAACAGTCTTAGTGAAAGGCTTTTTGATTGGAAAGATGTAACTCGGTGAGATATATTAACAGAACACACGGCAGTTTCTCAGAATTCTTCTTTGCAGCTTTTAACGGAAGATAGTTCCTTTTCACCACAGCCCTCTACGGGTTTCCAAATAATTCTTTGCAATTTACACAAGAACAGTCTTAGTGAACAACTTCTTGAGTGGAAAGTTGTAACTCTGTGAGATGAACTAACAGAACACAAAGCAGTTTCACAGAAAGCTACTTTTCTTTTTTTATCTTATGATATTTCCATTTTCACCATTGCCCTCTGTGGGCTTCCAAATATCACTTTGTAAATACCGCAAGGACAGTCTTAGCGGAAGACTTCTTGAGGGAAAAGCTGTAACTCTGTGAGGTGAAATAACAGAACACAAAGGAGTTTCTCAGAAATCTTTTTTTCTGTTTTTAACTGAGGATATTTCCTTTTTCACCAAAGCCGTCTACGGGCTTCCATATATCACTTAGCAATTTCCACAACAAAAGCCTTAGCGAAAGGGTTCTTGAGGGGAAAGCTGTAAATCTGTGAGTTGAATTAACAGAACAAAAAGCAGTTTCTCAGAAAGCTTCTTTTCAGCTTTTAACTGAAGATATTTCCTTTTTCACCAAAGCCCTCTATGGGCTTCCAAATATCCCTTTCCAAATACCACAAGAACAGTCTTAGCGAAAGGCTTCTTAAGGGGAAAGCTCTAACCCTTTGAGATGAATCAACAGAACACAAAGCAGTTTTTCAGAAAGCTTCTTTTCAGTTTCTATCTTAGGCTATTTGCTTTTTCACCATAGCCGTCTATGGCCTTCCAAATATCACCTTGCAAATTCCACAAGAAGAGTCTTAGCGAAAGGCTTCTGGAGGGGAAAGCTCTAATTCGGTGAGATGTATTAACAGAAAACACGCCAGTTTCTCAGAAAGCTTCTTTCCCCTTTTCACGGGAGATATTTTCTTTTTCACCATAGCCCTCTATGGGTTACCAAATATGAATTTGCAAATTGCACAAGAAGGGTCTTAGTGAACGGCTTCTTGAGGGGAAAGCTCAAATTCTGTGACATGAACTAACAGAACACAAAGCAGTTTCTCAGAAAGCTTTTTTTCGGTTTTTAACGGAAGATATTCCCTTTTTCACCATAGCCCTCTATGGGCTTCGAAATTTCTCTTTGTAAATTCCACAAGAACAGTCTTCGCGAAAGGCTTCTGCAGGGACAAGCTGAAACTCTGTGAGATGAATTAACAGTACACAAAGCAGTTTCTCAGAAAGCTTCTGTTCAGTTTTTATATTAGGATATTTCCTCTTTCACCATAGCCTTTTAAGGGCTCCAAATATCACTTTGCAAATTCCACAAGAACAGTCTTAGCGAAAGGCTTCTTGAGGGAAAGCTGGAACTCTGTGAGTTGAATTAAGAGAACACAAAGTAGTTTCCGAGAAAGATTCTTTCCAGTTTTAAACTGAAGATATTTTCTTTTTCACCATAACCCACTACGGGCTTCCAATATCACTTTGCAAATTTCACAAGAACAGTCTCAGTGAACGGTTTCTTGAGGGTCAAGCTGTAACTCTGTGAGATGAACTAACAGAACACAAGGCAGTTTCTAAGAAAGCTTCTTTTCGATTTTTATCTTAGGATATTTCCATTTTCACCATAGCCGTCTATGGGCTTCCAAATATCACTAGGCAAATTCCACAAAAACAGCCTTAGAGACAGATTTCTTAAGGGGAAAGCTGTAACAGTGTGAGTTGATTTAACAGAAAACAAAGCAGTTGCTCAGAAAGCTTCTTTTCAATTTTTATCTTAGGGTATTTCCTTTTTGACCATAGCCCTCTATGGGCTTCGAAATATCACTTTGCAAATTCCACAAGAACAGTCTTAGCCAAAGACTTCTGGAGGGGAAAGCTGTAACTCTGTGAGATGAATTAACAGAGCACAAAGCAGTTTCTCATAAAGCTTCTTTCCAGTTTTCAACGGAAGATATTTCCTTTTTCACCGTAGCCCTCTCTGGGCTTCCAAATATCACTTTGCAAATTCCTCAAGAACAGTCTTAGTGAACGGCTTCTTGAGGGGAAAGCTGTAAATCGGTGAGATGAATAAATAGAACACAAAGCAGTTTCTCATAAAGCTTCTTTCCAGTTTTTAACTAAAGATATTTCCTTTTCCACCATAGCCCTCTATGGGCTTCCAAGGTCACTTTGCAAATGCCACAACAACAGTCTTAGCGAAAGGCTTCTGGAGAGCAAAATTGTAATTCTGTGAGATGAATTAACAGAACACATAGCAATTTCTCAGAAATCTTCTTTCCAGTTTTTATCTTAGGATATTTCCTTTTTCACCATAGCCCTCTATGGGCTTCCAAATATCACTATGCAAATCCCACAGGAACAGTCTTAGCGAAAAGCTTCTTGTGGAGAAAGCTGTAACTCGGTGAGATACATTAACAGAACACGCGGCAGTTTCTCAGAGTGCTTCTTTCTAGTTTTTAAGGGAAGATATTTCCTTTCTCACCATAGCCCACTATGGGCTTAAAAATATCACTTTGAAAATTTCACAAGAACAGTCTTACTGAATGGCTTCTTGAGGGGAAAGCGGTAACACTGTGAGATTAACTAACAGAACACAAAGCAGTTTCTCAGAAAGCTTCTTCTCGGTTTTTATCTTAGGATATTTCCTTTTTCACCATAGCCATCTATGGGCTTCCACTTATCACTTTGCAAATTCCACAAGATCAGTCTTAGCGAAAGGCTTCTTGAAGGGAAAGCTCTAATTCTGTGAGATGCATTAATAGAACAGAAAGCAGTTTCTCCGAAAGCTTCTTTCCAGTTTTTAACGGAAGATATTTCCTTCTTTACCATAGCCCTCTATGGGCTTCCAAATACCACTTTGCAAATTCCACAAGAACAGTCTTAGCGAAAGGCTTCTTGAAGGGAAAGCTGTAACTGTGTGAGATGAATTAACAGAACACAAAGCAGTTTCGCAAAAAGCTTCTTTCCAGTTTGTAACGGACGATATTTCCTTTTTCACTATAGCCTCTACGGGCTTCCAGATATCACTTTGCAAATTCCACAAGAACAGTCTTAGGGAAAGGCTTCCTGAGGGGAAATCTGCAACTCTGTGAGGCGAATTAACAGAACACAGAGCAGTTTCTCAGAAATCTTCTTTGCACTTTTTAACTGAAGATATATCCTTTTTACCATAGCCCTCTAGGGGCTTCCAAATATCACTTTCCAAATTGCACAAGAACAATCTTAGCGAAAGGCTTCTTGAAGGGAAAGCTGTAACTCTGTGAGATGAATTAACAGAACACAAAAGCGTTTCTCAGAAAACTCTCTTCCAGTTGTTAACTGAAGTTATTTCCTTTTTCACCATAGCTTTCTAAGGGATTCCAAATATCACTTTACAAATTCAACAAGAACAATCTTAGGGAAACTCTTCTTGAGGGGAAAGCTGTAACTCTGTTAGATGAATATACAGAACACAAAGTGGTTTCTCAGAAAGCTTCTTTTCATTTTTTATCTTAGGATATTTCCTTTTTCACCATCGCCCTCTAGGGGCTTCAAAATATCACTTTGCAAATACCACAAGAACAGTCTTAGCGAAAGGCTTCTTGAGGGGAAAGATGTAACTGTGCGACGAATTAACAGAACACAAAGCAGTTTCTCAGAAAGCATTTTTTCTGTTTTTAACTGAAGATATATCCTTTTTCACCGTAGCCTCTATGGGCTTCCAAATATCAGTTTGAAAATTCCACAAGAACATTCTTAGCGAAAGGCTTCTTCAGGTGAAAGCTGTAACACTGTGAGATGAATTAACAGAATACAAAGCAGTTTCTCACAAAACTTCGTTCCACTTTTTAACTGAAGATATATCCTTTTTCACCATAGCCCTCTATGGGCTTCCAAATATCACCTTCCAAATTCCACAAGAACAGTCTTAGGGAAAGGATTCTTCAGGGGAAAGCTGTAACTCTGTGAGATGAATTAACAGAAAACAAAGCAGTTTCTCAGAAGGCTTCTTTCCAGTATTGAAATGAAGATATTTCCTTTTTCACCGTAGCACACTACGGGCTTTGAAATATCACTTTTCATTTCCACAAGAACAGTATTAGTGAACGGCTTCTTGAAGGGAAAGCAGTAACTCTGTGAAATGAATTAACAGAACACAAAGCAGTTTCTCAGAGAGCTTCTTTCCAG
Source organism: Chlorocebus sabaeus (assembly GCF_047675955.1). Classification (NCBI taxonomy): domain Eukaryota; kingdom Metazoa; phylum Chordata; class Mammalia; order Primates; family Cercopithecidae; genus Chlorocebus; species Chlorocebus sabaeus. Next base: position 49,784 of record NW_027327816.1, read on the forward strand.
TTTTTAGCGGAAGATATTTCTTTTTCACCATAGAACTCTCTGGGCTTCCAAATATCACTTTGCAAATTCCACAAGAACAGTCTTAGCGAAAGGCTTCTTGAGGGGAAAGCTGCAAGTCTGTGAGATGAATTAACAGAACAAAAAGCAGTTTCTCAGAAAGCTTCTTTCCAGTTTTTAACGGAAGATATTTCCTTTTCCACCATAGCCCTTTATGGGCTTTCAAATATCACCTTGCAAATTCCACAAGAACAGTCTTAACGAAAGGATTCTTGAGGGGAAAGCTGTAACCCTGTAGAAAGAATTAACAGAACACAAAGCAGGTTCTTCAAAAGCTTCTTTCCAGTTTTAACTGAAGGTATTTCCTTTTTCACCATAGCCCTCTATGGGCTTCCAAATATCACTTTGCAAATTCCACAAGAACACACTTAGCGAAAGGCTTCTTGAAGGAAAAGCTGTAACTCTGTGAGATGAATTAACAGAGTACAAAGCAGATTCTCAGAAAGCTTCTTTCCAGTTTTTAGCGGAAGTTATTTCCTTTTTCACCATAGCCCTCTATGGGCTTCCAAATATCACTTTGCAAATTCCAGAAGAACAGTCTTAGCGAAAGGTTTCTTGAGGGGAAAGCAATAACCCTGTTAGATGAATTGACAGAAAACAAAGCAGTTTCTCAGAAAGCATCTTTCCAGTTTTTAACGGAAGATATTTCCTTTTTCACCATGACCCTCTATGGGCTTCCAAATATCACTTTGCAAGTTCCGCAAGAACAACCTTAGCCAAAAGCTTCTTACAGGAATGCTGTAACTCTGTGAGATGAATTCACAGAACACAAGGTAGTTTCTCAGAATGTTTCTTTCCAGTTTTTAACGGAAGATATTTCCTTTTTCACCATTGCCCTCTATGGGCTTCCAAATATCATTTTGCGAATTTCACAAGAATAGTCTCAGTGAACGAATTCTTGAGGAGAAAGCTGTAACTCTGTCAGATGAACTAACAGAACACAAAGCAGTTTCTCAGAAAGCTTCTTTTCGGTTTTTATCTTAGGATATTTCCATTTTCATCATAGCCCTCTATGGACTTCCAAATATCACTTTGCAAATTCCACAAGAACAGTCTATGCCGAAGGGATCTTGAGGAAAAGCTGTAACTCTGTGTGATGAATTAACAGAACACAAAGCAGTTTCTCAGAAAGCTTCTTTTAAGTTTTTAACTGAAGTTATTTCCTTTTTCACCATTGCTCTCTATGGGCTTCCAAATATCTCTTTGCAAATTACACAACAACAGCCTTAGCAAAAGGCTTCTTGAGGGTAAAGCTGTAACTCTGTGAGTTGAATTTTCAAAATACAAAGCAGTTTCTCAGAAGGCTTCTTTTTAGTTTTTATCTTAGGGTATTTCCTTTTTCACCACAGCCCTGCATCGGCTTCCAAATATCCCTTTGCAAATTCCACAAGAACAGTCTTAACGAAAGACTTCTTGAGGGGAAATCTGTAACTCTGTGAGATGAGCCAACAGAACACAAAGCAGTTTCGCAGAAAGCTTGATTCCGGTTTTCATCTTAGTATATTTCCATTTTCACCATAACCCTCTAAGGGCTTCCAAATATCACTTTGCAAATTCCAGCAGAACAGTCTTAGCGAAAGGCTTCTTAAGGGGAAAGCTGTAACTCTTTGAGATGAATCAACAGAACACAAAGCAGTTTCTCAGAAAGCTTCTTCCCAGTTTTTAACGGAAGATATTTCCTTTTTCACCAAAGCCTTCTATGGACTTCCAAATATCACTTTTCAAATTCCACAAGAACAGTCTTAGCGAAAGGCTTCTTGAGGGGAAAGCTGTAACTCTTTGAGATGAGTTAACAAAACACAAAGCAGTTTCTCAGAAAGCTTCTTTCCAGTTTTTAACGGAAGATATTTCGTTTTTCACCATGAACACCTATGGGCTTACAAATATCAATTTGTTAATTCCACAAGAACAGTCTTAGCGTCAGACTTCTTGAGGGAAAAGCTGTAACTCTGTGAGATGAATTAACAGAACACAAAGCAGTTTCACAGAAAGCTTCTTTCCAGTTTTTAACTGGAGATATTTCCTTTCTCACCGTAGCGCTCTATGCACTTCCAAATATCACTTTGCAAATCCCACAAGAACTGTCTTAGCGAAATATTTCCTTTGGGAAAAGTTGAAATTCTGTCCGATGTATTAACAGAACACACGGCAGTTTCTCAGAAAGCTTCTTTCCAGTTTTAAACGGAAGTTATTTCCATTTTCACCATAGCCCTCTATGGGCTTCCAAATATCACTTTTCAAATTTCATAAGAACAGTCTTAGTGAACGACTTCCTGAGGGGTTAGCTGTAACTCTCTGAGATGAACTAACACAACACAGAGCAGTTTCTCAGAAAGCTTCTTTTTTGTTTTTATCATAGGATATTTCCATTTTCACCACAGCCCTCTAAGGGCTTCCAAATATCACTTTGCAAATTCCACAAGAACAGTCTTAGCGAAAGGCTTCTTGAGGGGAAAGCTGTAACTCTTTGAGATGAATTAACAGAAAACAAAGCAGTTTCTCAGAAAGCTTCCTTTCAGATTTTAACTGAAGATATTTCCTTTTTCACCATAGCCCTCTAGGGTTTCCAAATATCACTTTGCGAATTTCACAACAACAGCTTTAGTGAAAGCCTTATTGAGGGGAAAGCTGTAACTCTGTGAGTTGAATTAACAGATCACAAGTCAGTTTCTCAGAAAGCTTCTTTTCAGTTTTTATCTTAGGCTATTTTCTTTTTCACCATAGCCCTCTTGGGGCTTCCAAATATCACTTTGGAAATTCCACAAGAACAGTGTTAGTGAACGTCTTCTTCAGGGGAAAGCTGTAACTCTGTGAGATGAATTAACAGACCACAAATCAGTTTCTCATAAAGCTTCTTTTCTGATATAATGGAAGATACTCCTTTTTCACCGTACCCCTCTATGGGCTTCAAATTTCACTTTGCAAAATCCACAAGAACATTCTTAGCGAAAGGCTTCTTGAGGGTAAAGCTGTAACTCTGTAAGATGTATTAACAGAACACTAAGCAGTTTCTGAGAAAGCTTCTTTTCAGTTTTTATCTTAGGATATTTCCTTTCTCACCGTAGCCTTCTATGGGCTTCCAAATATCACTTTGCAAATTTCACAAGAACAGCCTTAGCGAACTGCTTCTTGAGAGGAAAGTTGTAACTCTGTGAGATGAATTAACAGAACAGAAAGCAGTTTCTCATAAAGCTTCTTTCCAGTTTTTAACTGTAGATATTTTCTTTTTAACCATAGCCCTCTATGGGCTTCCAAGTATCACTTTACATATTCCACAGGAAAAGTCTTAGCGAAAGGCTTCTTGAGGGGAAAGCTGTAACTCTGTGAGATGAATTAACAGAACACAAAGCAGTTTCTCAGAAAGCTTCTTGTAAGTTTTTAACTGAAGATATTTAATTTTTCACCAAAGCCCCCTGTGGGCTTCCAAATATCACTTTCCAAATCCCACAAGAACAGTCGTAGCCAAAGACTTCTTTTGGGGAAAGCTGTAACTTGGTGAGATGTATTAGCAGAACACACGGCAGTTTCTCAGAAAGCTTCTCTCCAGATTTTAACGGAAGATATTTCCTTTTACACCACAGCCCTCTATCGGCTTCCAAATATCACTTTTCAAATTTCACAAAAACAGTCTTAGTGAACGACTTCTTGAAGGGAAAGCTGTAACTCTGTGAGGTGAACTAACAGAACTCAAAGAAGTTTTCAGAAAGCTTTTTTTCGATTTTCATCTTAGGATATTTCTATTTTCACCATAGCCTTCTATGGTCTTCCAAATATCACTTTGCATATTCCACAAGAACAGTCTTAGGGAAAGGCTTCTTCAGGGGAAAGCTGTAACTCTTTGAGGTGAATTAACAGAACACAAAGTAGATTCTCAGAAAGCTTCTTTCCAGTTTTTAACTGAAGATATTTCCTTTTTCACCACAGCCCTGCATGGGCTTCCAATATCACTTTGCAAATTCCACAAAAAAAGCCTTAGCGTAAGGCTTCTTGAGGGGAAAGCTGTAATTCTGTGAGTTGAATTAACAGAACACAAAGTAGTTTCTCAGACAGCTTCTCTTCAGATTTTACCTTAAGCTACTTCGTTTTTCACCACAGCCCTATCTCGGCTTCCAAATATCACTTTGCAAATTCCACAAGAACAGTCTTAGTGAAAGGCTTCTTGAGAAGAAAGCTGTAACTCTGTGAGATGAATTAACAGAACACAAAGCAGTTTCTCAGAAGGGTTCTTTACAGTTTTTATCTTAGGTAATTTCCTTTTTCACCATAGCCCTCTATGGGCTTCCAAATATCAGTTACCAAATTACAAAAGAACAGCCTTAGTGAAAGGCTTCTTGAAGGGAAACCTATAACTCTGTGAGATGAGTTAACAGAAAACAAAGCAGTTCCTCAGAAAGCTTCTTTCCAGTTTTTAACTAAGGATATTTCCTTTTTCACCATAGCCCTCTATGGGCTTCCAAATATCACCTTGGAAACTCCAAAAAAACAGTCTTAGCGAATGGCTTCTTGAGGTGAGAGCTGTAACACTGTGAAATGAATTAACAGAACACAAACCAGTTTTCAGAAAGCTTTTTTTCAGACTATAACTGAAGATTATTCCTTTTTCACCATAGCCATCTATAAGCTTCCAAATATCACTTTGCAAATTCCATAAGAATAATCTTAGTGAAAGGCTTCTTGAGGGGGAAGCTGTAACTCCGTGAGATGAATTATCAGAACACAAAACAGTTTCTCAGTCAGCTTCTTTCCAGTTTTTAACTAAAGATAATTCCTTTTTCACCATAGCCCTCTATGGGCTTCCAAATATCACTTTGCAGATTCCACAAGAACAGTCTTAGCGAAAGGATCCTTGAGGGGAAAGCTGTAACTCTGTGAGATGAATTAACAGAACACAAAGCAGTTTCTCAGAAAGCTTCTTTCCAGTGTTTCATGGAAGATATTTTCCTTTCACCACAGCCCTCTATTTGCTTCCAAATATCCCTTTGCCAATTCCAGAAGAACAGCCTTAGCGAAAGGCTTCTTGAAGGGAAAGCTGTAAGTCTGTGAGATGAATTAACAAAACGCAAAGCAGTTTCTCAGAAAACTTCTTTCCAATTTTTAACGGAAAATATTTCCTTTTTCACCATAGCCGTCTAGGGTCTTCAAAATATTTCTTTGAAAATTCCACAAGAACAGTCTTTGCGGAAGGCTTCTTGAAGGGAAAGCTGTAAATCTGTGAGATGAATTAACAGAACACAAAGCATTTTGTCAGAAAGCTTCTTTCCATTTTTTAACTGAAGATATTTATTTTTCACCATAGTCACTCTATGGGCTTCCAAATATCACTTTGCCAATACCACAAGAACAGCCTTAGCGAAAGGCTTCTTGAGGAGAAAGCTGTAATTCTGTGAGATGATTTAACAGAACACAAAGCAGGTTCTCAGAAAGCTTCTTTCCACTTTTAAAAGGAAGATATTTCCTTTTTCACCATAGCCCTCTATTTGCTTCCAAATATCACTTTGCAAATTCCACAAGAACAGTCTTAGCGAAAGGCTTCTTTTGGGGGAAAGCTGTAGCTCTGTGAGATTAATTAAGAGAACACAAAGCAGTTTCTCAGAAAGCTTCTTTCCAGTTTTTAACGGACGATATTTCCTTTTTCACGATAGCCATCTATGGGCTTCCAAATATCACTTTGCAAATTCTAGAAGAACAGTCTTAGGGAAAGGTTTCTGTAGGGGAAAGCTGTAACTATGTGAGATGAATTAACAGAACACAAAGCAATTTCTAAGAAAACTTCTTTCCAGTTTTTAACGGAAGGTATTTCCTTTTTCACCATAGCTCTCTATGGGCTTCCAAATATCACTTTGCAAATTCCAATAGAACAGTCTTAGCCAACAGCTTCTTGAGGGGAAAGCTGTAACTTGGTGAGATGTATTAACAGAAAACAAAGCAGTTTCTCAGAATTCTTCTTTCCAGTTTTTAACGGAAGATATTTCCTTTTTCAGCATAGCCCGCTATGGGCTTCCAAATATCACTTTGCAAATTCCACAAGAACAGTCTTAGTGAAAGACTTCTTGAAGCGAAAGCTGTAACTCTGTGAAATGAATTAACAAATAGAAAGGAGTCTCTCAGAAAGCTTCTTTCCAGTTTTTAATTGAAGATATATCCTTTTTCACCATAGCCCTCTAGGGGTTCCAAATATCACTTTGCAATTTCCACAAGAACAGTCTTAGCGAAAGGCTTCTTTAGGGGAAAGCTGTAACTCTTTGAGATGAATTAACAGAACACAAAGCAGTTTCTCAGAAAGCTTCTTCCCAGTTTTTAACAGAAGATATTTCCTTATTCACCATAGAATTCTATGGGCTTCCAAATATCTCTTTGCAAATTCCACAAGAACAGTATTAGCGAAAGGCTTCTTGAGGGGAAAGCTGTAACTCTGTGAGATGAATTAACAGAACACAAAGCAGTTTCTCAGAAAGCTTGTTTTCTGTTTTTATCTTAGGATATTTTCTTTTCCACCATAGCCCTCTATAGGCTTCCAAATATCACTTTGAAAATTCCACAAGAACACTCTTACCGAAAGGCTTCTTGAGGGGAAAGTTGTAACTCTGTGAGATGAATTAACAGAACAGCAAGCAGTTTTCAGTAAGTTTCTTTTCAGTTTTTATCTTAGGATATTTCATTTTTCGCCAAAGACCTCTATGGGCTTCCAAATATCACTTTGCAAATTTCACATAAACAGTATTACGGAAAGGCTTCTTGAGGTGAAAGCTGTAACTCTGTGAGATCAATTAACAGAACACAAAGCAGTATCTCAGAAATCTTCTTTCCAGTTTGTAACGGAAGATATTTCCTTTTTCTCCATAGCACTCTATGGGCTTCCAAATATCACCTTGTAATTTCCACAGGAATAGTCTTAGTGAATGGCTTCTTGAGGGGAAAGCTATAACTCTGTGAGATGAATTACGAGAACACAATGCAGTTTCTCAGAAAGCTTCTTTTCAGTTTTTATCTTAGGATATTTCCTTTTTCACCATATCCCTCTATGGGCTTCCAAATATCACTTTGCAAATTTTAAAAGAACAGTCTTAGCAAAAGGCTTCTTGAGGGGAAAGCTGTAAGTATCTCAGATGAATTAAGAGAACGCAAAGCAATTTCTCAGAAAGCTTCTTACCAGTTTTAAACGGAAGATGTTTCCTATTTCACCATAGCCCTCTATGGGCTTCCAAATATCACTTTGCAAATTCCACAAGAACATCCTTAGCGAAAGGCTTCTTGAGCGGAAAGCTGTAACTCTGTGAGATGAATTAAGAGAACACAAGGCAGTTTCTCAGAAAGCTTCTTTCCAGTTTTTAACAGGAGATATTTCCTTTTTCATCATAGCCCTCTATGGGCTTCCAAACACCACTATGAAAATATCACAAGAACAGTTTTAGTGAACGGCTTCTTGAGGGGAAATCTGTAACCCTGTGAGATTAACAGAACACAAAGCAGTTTCTCAGAAAGCTTCTTTTCAGTTTTTATCTTAGCATATTTCCATTTGCACCATAGTTCTCTATGGGCTTCCAAATATCACTTTGCCAATTACAAAAGAACAGTCTTTGTGATAGGCTTCTTTAGCGGAGGGCTGTAACTCTCTGAGATGAATTAACAGAACAGAAAGCAGTTCCTCAGAAAGCATCTTTCCATTTTTTATCTTAGGATATTCCGTTATTAACCATAGCGCTCTATGGGCTTCCAAATATCAATTTGCAAATTCCACAAGAACAGTCTCAGCGAAAGTGATCGTGAGGGGAAAGCTGTAACTCTGTGAAATGAATTAAGAGAACACAAAGCAGATTCTCAGAAAGCTTCTTTTCCGTTTTTATCTTAGGATATTTCCTTTTTCACCATCACCCTCTATGCGCTTCCAAATATCACTTTGCCAGTTCCACAAGAACAGACTTAGCGAAAGTCTTCTTGAGGAGAATGCTGTAACTCTGTGAGATGAATTAACAGAACACAAAGCAGTTTCTCAGAAAGATTCTTTCCAGTTTGTAACCGAAGATATTTCGTTTTTCACTGTAGCCCCCTTTGGGCTTCCAATTACCTCTTTGAAAATTCCACCAGAACAGTCTTCGCGAAAGGTTTCTTGAGGGGAAAACTGTAACTCTGGAGGTTAATTAACAGATCACAAAGCAGTTTCTCAGAAAGCTTCCTTTCGGTTTTTATCTTAGGATATTTCCTTTTTCGCCATTACCATCTATGGTCTTCCAATATCACTTTGCAAATTCCACAAGAACAGTCTAAGTGAACGGTTTCTTGAGGGGAAAGCTGTAACTATGTGAGATGAATTAACAGAGCACAAAGCAGTCTCTCAGAAATCTTCTTTCCAGATTATAACGGAAGATACTTCCTTTTTCACCATAGCCCCCTATGGGCTTCCAAATATCACCTTTCAAATTCCAGAAGATGAGACTTAGCTAAAGGTTTCTTGAGGAGAAACTTGTGACACTGTGAGATGAATTAACAAACACAAAGCAGTTTCTCAGAAAGCTTCTTTTCGGTTTTTATCTTATGATATTTCCATTTTTACCATAGCCCAGTATGGTCTTCGAAATATCACTTTGCAAATTCCACAAGAAGAGTCTTAGCGAAAGGCTTCTTGAGGGGAAAGCTGTAACTCTGTGAGATCAATTAACAGAAAACAAAGCAGTTTCTCAGAAGGTTTCTTATCAGTTTTTATCTTAGGATATTTCCTTTGTCACACTAGACCTCTATAGGCTTCCAAATATCACTTTGCAAATTCCAGAAGAACAGTCTTAGCGAAAAGCTTCTTGAGGAGAAAGTTGTAACTCTGTGAGATGAATTAACAGAACACAAAGCAGTTTCTCAGAAAGCTTCTTTCCAGTTTTTAACAGAAGATATATCCTTTTTCACCATAGCCCTCTATTGGCTTCCAAATATCACTCTACAAATTGCACAAGAGCAGTCTTAGCGAAAGGCTTCTTGAGGAGAAAGCTGTAATTGTGTGAGATGAATTAAGAGAATACAAAGCAGTCTCTCAGAAAGCTTCTTTCCAGTTTTTAACTGAAGATATTTCCTTTTTCACCATGGCCCTTTATGGGCTTCCAAATATCACTTTGCAAATTCCACAAGAACAGACTTAGCGAAAGGCTTCTTGAAGGGAAAGCTGTAACTCTGTGAGATGAATTAACAGAATACAAAGCAGTTTCTCAGAAAGTTTCTTTCCAGTTTTTAACTGAAGATGTTTCATTTTTCACCGTAACCCCCTATGGGCTTCCAAATATTATTTTGCAAACTCCACAAGAGAAGTTTTACTGAAAGACTTCTTGAGGGGAAAGCTGTAACCCTGTGAGAAGAATTAACGGAATACAAAGCAGTTTCTCAGAAAGCTTCTTTTCAGTTATCATCTTAGGATATTTCCTTTTTCATCATAGCCCTCTACGGGATTCCAAATATCACTTTGCATATTCCACAACAACACTGTTAGCGAAAGGGTTCTTGAGGGGAAAGCGGTAACTCTGTGAGATGAATTAAGAGAACACAAAGCAGTTTCTCAGAAAATTTGTTTTCAGTTTTTTGTCTTAGGATATTTCCTTTTTCACCATCGCGCTCTAAGGGCTTCCAAATATTACTTTGCAGATTCACAAGACAGCCTTAGCCAAATGCTTCTTGAGGGGAAAGCTGTAACTGTGTGTGATGAATTAACGGAACACAAAGCAGTTTCTCAGTATGCTTCTTGCCAGTTTTTAACTGAAGATATTTCATTTTTCACCATAACCCTCTATAGGCTACCAAACATCACTTTGCAAATTACACATGAACAGCCTTAGCGAAAGGCTTCTTGAGAGGAAAGCTGTAACTCTGTGAGATCAAATAACAAAACACAAAGCAGTTTCTAAGAAATCTTCTTTACAGTTTTTAACTGAAAATATTTCCTTCTTCACCATAGCCCTCTATGGGTTTCCAAATAACACTTTGCAAGAAAAACAAGAACAGCCTTCCTGGAAGGCTTCTTGAGAGGGAAGCTGTAACTCTGTGAGGTGAACTAACAGAACGCAAAGCAGTTTCTCAGAAAGCTTGTTTTCTGTTTTTATCTTAAGATATTTCCATTTTCACCATAGCCCTCTATTGGTTTCCAAATATCAGTTTGCAAATCCCACAAGAACAGTCTTAGGGTAGGGCTTCTTGAAGGGAAAGCTGTAATACTGTGAGATGAATTAACAGAACACAAAGCAGTTTCTCAGAAAGCTTCTTTCCAGTTTTTTACGGAATATATATCAATTTTCACCATAGCCCTCTATTGGCTTCCAAATATCACTTTCCAAATTTCACAAGAACAGTCTTAGTGAATGGCTTCTTGGGGGGAAAGCTGTAACACTGTGAGATGAACTAACAAAACACAAAGCAGTTTATCATAAAGCTTCTTTTCGGTTTTTATCTTAGTATAGTTCCTTTTTCACCATAGCCCTCTATGGGCTTCCAAATATCACTTTGCAAATTTCACAAGAACTGTCTGAGTGAACGGCCTCTTGAGAGGAAAGCTGTAACTCTGTGAGATGAACTAACAGAACACAAAGCAGTTTCTCAGAAAGCTTCTTGCTAGTTTTTAACTGAAGATATTTCCTTTCTCACCATAGCCCTCTAAGGGCTTCAAAATATGCCTTTGCAAATTCCACAAGAATTGCGTTATTGAAAGGCTTCTTGAGGGGAAAGGTGTAACTCTCTGAGATGAATTAACAGAACACCAAGCAGTTGCTCACAAAGCTTCTTTTCAGTTTTTATCTTAGGATATTTCCTTTTTCACCATAGCCCTCTATGGGTGTCCAAATATCACGTTGTAAATTCCACAGAACCGTCTTAGTGAAAGGCTTCTTGAGGAAAAGCTGTAACTCTCTGAGATGAATTTTTAAAAACACAAAGCAGTTTCTTAGAAAGATTCTTTCCAGTTTTTAACGGAAGATTTATCCTTTTTCACCATAGCCCTCTATGGGCTTCCAAATATCACTTTGCAAATTCCACAAGAACAGTCTTAGAGAAAAGTTTCTTAAGGGAAAAGCTGTAACTCTGTGAGATGAATAAACAGAACACAAAGCAGTTTCTCAGTAAGATTCCTTTGGGTTTTTATTTTAGGATATTTCCTTTTTCACCATAGCTCTCTATGGGCTTCCAAATATCACTTTGCAAATTCCACAAGAACAGTCTTAGGGAAAGGCTTCTTGAGGGGAAAGCTGTAAGTCTGTGAGATGACTTAACAGAACCCAAAGCAGTCTCTCAGAAATCTTCTTTCCAGATTTTAACGGAAGATACTTCCTTTTTCACCATAGCCTCCTATGGGCTTCCAAATATCACTTTTCAAATTCCACAAGATTAGCCTTAGCTAAAGGTTTCTTGAGGAGAAATTTGTAACACTCTGAGATGAATTAACAGAACACAAAGCAGTTTCTCAGAAAGCTTCTTGAGAGTTTTTCACGGAAGGTATTTCCTTTTTCACCATAGCTCTCTATGGGCTTCCAAATATCACTCTGCAAATTCCAAAAAAGCAGTCTTAGCGAAAGGCTTCTTGAGGGGAAAGCTGTAATTGTGTGAGATGAATTAAGAGAATACAGGAGGCGGAGCAAGATGGCCGAATAGGAACAGCTCCAGTCTCCAACTCCCAGTGCGAGCGACACAGAAGTCCGGTGATTTCTGCATTTTCAACTGAGGTACTGTGTTCATCTCACTGGGTAGTGCCAGACGATCGGTGCTGGTCAGCTGCTGCAGCCCGACCAGCGAAAGCTGAAGCAGGGCGAGGCATTGCCTCACCTGGAAAGCTCAAGGGGGAAGGGAATCCCTTTTCCTAGCCAGGGGAACTGAGACACACAACACCTGGAAAATCGGGTAACTCCCACCCCAATACTGCGCTTTAAGGAAACAGGCACACCAGGAGATCATATCCCACACCTGGCTGGGAGGGTCCCACACCCACGGAGCCTCCGTCATTGCTAGCACAGCAGTCTGTGATCTACCGGCAAGGAAGCAGCGAGGCTGGGGGAGGGGCGCCCGCCATTGCTGAGGCTTAAGTAGGTAAACAAAGCTGCTGGGAAGCTCGAACTGGGTGGAGCTCACAGCAGCTCAAGGAAACCTGCCTGTCTCTGTAGACTCCACCTCTGGGGACAGGACACAGTAAACAATAACAAATGCAGCAGCTCTGCAGACGCAAACGACTCTGTCTGACAGCTTTGAAGAGAGCAGTGGATCTCCCAACACGGAGGTTGAGATCTGAGAAGGGACAGACTCCCTGCTCAAGTGGGTCCCTGACCCCTGAGTAGCCTAACTGGGAGACATCCCCCACTAGGGGCAGTCTGACACCCCACACCTCACAGGGTGGAGTACACCCCTGAGAGGAAGCTTTCAAAGCAAGAATCAGACAGGTACACTCGCTGTTTAGAAATATTCTATCTTCTGCAGCCTCTGCTGCTGATACCCAGGTAAACAGGATCTGGAGTGGACCTCAAGCAATCTCCTACAGCTACAACCTACAGCTGAGGATCCTGACTGTTAGAAGGAAAGCTATCAAACAGGAAGGACACCTACACCAAAACCCCATCAGTACATCACCATCATCAAAGACCAGAGGCAGATAAAACCACAAAGATAGGGAAAAAGCAGGGCAGAAAAGCTGGAAATTCAAAAAATAAGAGCGCATCTCCCCCGGCAAAGGAGCGCAGCTCATCGCCAGCAACGGATCAAAGCTGGATGGAGAATGACTTCGACGAGATGAGAGAAGAAGGCTTCAGTCCATCAAATTTCCCAGAGCTAAAGGAGGAATTACGTACCCAGCACAAAGAAACTAAAAATCTTGAAAAAAAAGTGGAAGAATTGATGGCTAGAGTAATTAATGCAGAGAGGCTCACAAACGAAATGAAAGAGACGAAAACCATGGCACGAGAAATACGTGACAAATGCGCAAGCTTCAGTAACCGACTCCATCAACTGGAAGAAAGAATGTCAGCGATGGAGGATCAAATGAATGAAATGAAGCGAGAAGAGAAACCAAAAGAAAAAAGAAGAAAAAGAAATGAACAAAGCCTGCAAGAAGTATGGGATTATGTAAAAAGACCAAATCTACGTCTCATTGGGGTGCCTGAAAGTGAGGGGGGAAATGGAACCAAGTTGGAAAACACTCTTCAGGATATCATCCAGGAGAACTTCCCCAACCTAGTAGGGCAGGCCAACATTCAAATCCAGGAAATACAGAGAACACCACAAAGATACTCCTCGAGAAGAGCAACTCAAAGACACATAATTGCCAGATTCACCAAAGTTGAAATGAAGGAAAAAATCTTAAGGGCAGCCAGAGAGAAAGGTCGGGTTACCCACAAAGGGAAGCCCATCAGACTAACAGCAGGTCTCTCAGCAGAAACTCTTCAAGCCAGAAGAGAGTGGGGGCCAATATTCAACATTCTGAAAGAAAAGAATTTTAAACCCAGAATTTTATATCCAGCCAAACTAAGTTTCATAAGTGAAGGAGAAATAAAATCCTTTACAGATAAGCAAATGCTTAGAGATTTTGTCACCACTAGGCCTGCCTTACAAGAGACCCTGAAGGAAGCACTAAACATGGAAAGGAACAACCGGTACCAGCCATTGCAAAAACATGCCAAAATGTAAAGACCATCAAGGCTAGGAAGAAACTGCATCAACTAACGAGCAAAATAACCAGTTAATATCATCATGGCAGGATCAAGTTCACACATAACAATCTTAACCTTAAATGTAAATGGACTAAATGCTCCAATTAAAAGACACAGACTGGCAAACTGGATAAAGAGTCAAGACCCATCAGTCTGCTGTATTCAGGAGACCCATCTCACACGCAGAGACATACATAGGCTCAAAATAAAGGGATGGAGGAAGATTTACCAAGCAAATGGAGAACAAAAAAAAGCGGGGGTTGCAATACTAGTCTCTGATAAAACAGACTTTAAACCATCAAAGATCAAAAGAGACAAAGAAGGCCATTACATAATGGTAAAGGGATCAATTCAACAGGAAGAGCTAACTATCCTAAATATATATGCACCCAATACAGGAGCACCCAGATTCATAAAGCAAGTCCTTAGAGACTTACAAAGAGACTTAGACTCCCATACAATAATAGTGGGAGACTTCAACACTCCACTGTCAACATTAGACAGATCAACGAGACAGAAAGTTAACAAGGATATCCAGGAATTGAACTCATCTCTGCAGCAAGCAGACCTAATAGACATCTATAGAACTTTCCACCCCAAATCAACAGAATATACATTCTTCTCAGCATCACATCGTACTTACTCCAAAATTGACCACGTAATTGGAAGTAAAGCACTCCTCAGCAAATGTACAAGAACAGAAATTATAACAAACTGTCTCTCAGACCACAGTGCAATCAAACTAGAACTCAGGACTAAGAAACTCAATCAAAACCGCTCAAATACATGGAAACTGAACAACCTGCTCCTGAATGACTACTGGGTACATAACGAAATGAAGGCAGAAATAAAGATGTTCTTTGAAACCAATGAGAACAAAGATACAACATACCAGAATCTCTGGGACACATTTAAAGCAGTGTGTAGAGGGAAATTTATAGCACTAAATGCCCACAAGAGAAAGCAGGAAAGATCTAAAATTGACACTCTAACATCACAATTAAAAGAACTAGAGAAGCAAGAGCAAACACATTCGAAAGCTAGCAGAAGGCAAGAAATAACTAAGATCAGAGCAGAACTGAAGGAGATAGAGACACAAAAAACCCTCCAAAAAATCAATGAATCCAGGAGTTGGTTTTTTGAAAAGATCAACAAAATTGACAGACCACTAGCAAGACTAATAAAGAAGAAAAGAGAGAAGAATCAAATCGACGCAATTAAAAATGATAAAGGGGATATCACCACCGACCCCACAGAAATACAAACTATCATCAGAGAATACTATAAACACCACTACGCAAATAAACTGGAAAATCTAGAAGAAATGGATAATTTCCTGGACACTTACACTCTTCCAAGACTAAACCAGGAAGAAGTTGAATCCCTGAATAGACCAATAGTAGGCTCTGAAATTGAGGCAATAATTAATAGCCTACCAACCAAAAAAAGTCCAGGACCAGATGGATTCACAGCTGAATTCTACCAGAGGTACAAGGAGGAGCTGGTACCATTCCTTCTGAAACTATTCCAATCAATAGAAAAAGAGGGAATCCTCCCTAACTCATTTTATGAGGCCAACATCATCCTGATACCAAAGCCTGGCAGAGACACAACAAAAAAAGAGAATTTTAGACCAATATCCTTGGTGAACATCGATGCAAAAATCCTCAATAAAATACTGGCAAACCGGATTCAGCAGCACATCAAAAAGCTTATCCACCATGATCAAGTGGGCTTCATCCCTGGGATGCAAGGCTGGTTCAACATTCGCAAATCAATAAACATAATCCAGCATATAAACAGAACCAAAGACAAGAACCACATCATTATCTCAATAGATGCAGAAAAGGCTTTTGACAAAATTCAACAGCCCTTCATGCTAAAAACGCTCAATAAATTCAGTATTGATGGAACGTACCTCAAAATAATAAGAGCGATTTATGACAAACCCACCGCCAATATCATACTGAATGGGCAAAAACTGGAAAAATTCCCTTTGAAAACTGGCACAAGACAGGGATGCCCTCTCTCACCACTCCTATTCAACATAGTGTAGGAAGTTCTGGCTAGGGCAATCAGGCAAGAGAAAGAAATCAAGGGGATTCAGTTAGGAAAAGAAGAAGTCAAATTGTCCCTGTTTGCAGACGACATGATTGTATATTTAGAAAACCCCATTGTCTCAGCCCAAAATCTCCTTAAGCTGATAAGCAACTTCAGCAAAGTCTCAGGATACAAAATTAATGTGTAAAAATCACAAGCATTCTTATACACCAGTGACAGTCAAACAGAGAGCCAAATCTGGAATGAACTTCCATTCACAATTGCTTCAAAGAGAATAAAATACTTAGGAATCCTACTTACAAGGGATGTAAAGGACCTCTTCAAGGAGAACTACAAACCACTGCTCAGTGAAATAAAAGAGGACACAAACAAATGGAAGAACATACCATGCTCATGGATAGGAAGAATCAATATCGTGAAAATGGCTTAACTGCCCAAGGTAATTTATAGATTCAATGCCATCCCCATCAAGCTACCAATGAGCTTCTTCACAGAATTGGAAAAAACTGCTTTAAAGTTCATATGGAACCAAAAAAGAGCCCGCATCTCCAAGACAATCCTATGTCAAAAGAACAAAGGTGGAGGCGTCACGCTACCTGACTTCAAACTATACTACAAGGCTACAGTCACCAAAACAGCATGGTACTGGTACCTAAACAGAGATATAGACCAATGGAACAGAACAGAGTCCTCAGAAATAATACCACACATCTACAGCCATCTGATCTTTGACAAACCTGAGAGAAACAAGAAATGGGGAAAGGATTCCCTATTTAATAAATGGTGCTGGGAAAATTGGCTAGCCATAAGTAGAAAGCTGAAACTGGATCCTTTCCTTACTCCTTATACGAAAATTAATTCAAGATGGATTAGAGACTTAAATGTTAGACCTAATACCATAAAAATCCTAGAGGAAAACCTAGGTAGTACCATTCAGGACATAGGCATGGGCAAAGACTTCATGTCTAAAACACCAAAAGCAACGGCAGCAAACGCCAAAATTGACAAATGGGATCTCATTAAACTAAAGAGCTTCTGCACAGCAAAAGAAACTACCATCAGAGTGAACAGGCAACCTACAGAATGGGAGAAAATTTTTGCAATCTACTCATCTGACAAAGGGCTAATATCCAGAAACTACAAAGAACTCAAACAAATTTACAAGAAAAAAACAAACAACCCCATCGAAAAGTGGGCAAAGGATATGAACAGACATTTCGCAAAAGAAGACATTCATACAGCCAACAGACACATGAAAGAATGCTCATCATCACTGGCCATCAGAGAAATGCAAATCAAAACCACAATGAGATACCATCTCACACCAGTTAGAATGGCGATCATTCAAAAGTCAGGAAACAACAGGTGCTGGAGAGGATGTGGAGAAATAGGAACACTTTTACCCTGTTGGTGGGATTGTAAACTAGTTCAACCTTTATGGAAAACAGTATGGCGATTCCTCAAGGATCTAGAACTAGATGTACCATATGACCCAGCCATCCCATTACTTGGTATATACCCAAAGGATTATAAATTATGCTGCTATAAAGACACATGCACACGTATGTTTATTGCAGCACTATTCACAATAGCAAAGACTTGGAATCAACCCAAATGTCCATCAGTGACAGATTGGATTAAGAAAATGTGACACATATACACCATGGAATACTATGCAGCCATAAAAAAGGATGAGTTTGTGTCCTTTGTAGGGACATGGATGCAGCTGGAAACCATCATTCTCAGCAAACTATCACAAGAACAGAAAACCAAACACCGCATGTTATCACTCATAGGCGGGAACTGAACAATGAGATCACTTGGACTCGGAAAGGGGAACATCACACACCGGGGCCTATCATGGGGAGGGGAAAGAGGGGAGGGATTGCTTTGGGAGTTATACCTGAGGTAAATGACGAGTTGATGGGTGCAGCACAACAACATGGCACAAGTATACATATGTAGCAAACCTGCATGTTGTGCACATGTACCCTACAACTGGAAGTATAATAATAATAAATAAATTTAAAAATAAATAAATAAATAAATAAATAAAAATAAAAATAAATACTAATAATAAAAAAAAGACACTGTTGCCCACCATGAATAAAGTCAGGTTACAATCAAAAAAAAAAAAAAAAAAAAAAAGGAGAGTAAAAGCAGTCTCTCAGAAAGATTCTTTCCAGTTTTTAACTGAAGATATTTCCTTTTTCACCATGGCCCCTTATGGGCTTCCAAATATCACTTTGCAAATTCCACAAGAACACTCTTAGCGAAAGGCTTCTTGAGGGGAAAACTATAACTCTGTGTCTTGAATTAACAGAACACAGGGCAGTTTCTCAGAAAGATTCTTTACAGTTTTTAATGGAAGATATTTTCTTTTTCTCCATTGCCCTCTATGGGCTTCCAAATATTACTTTCCAAATTCCACAAGAACAGTCTTAGTGTACGGTTTCCTGAGGGGAAAGCTGTAACTCTGTGAGATGAACTAACAGAACACTAAGCAGTTTCTCAGAAAGTTTCTTTTCGGTTTTTATCTTAGTATATTTCCTTTTTCACCATAGCCCCTATGAGCTTCGAAACATCACTTTGCAATTTCCACAAGAACAGTCTTAGAGAAAGACTTCTTGAGGGGAAAGCTGCACGTCTCTGAGATGAATTAACAGAACACAAAGCAGTTTCTCAGAAAGTTTCTTTTAAGTTTTTAACTGAAGATATTTCGTTTTTCACCATAGCCCTCTACGATTTTCGAAATATCACTTTGCAAATTCCACAAGAACAGTCTTAGCGAAAGGCTTCTAGAGAGGAAAGCTGTAACTCTGTGAGATGAATTAACAGAACACAAGGCAGTTTCTCAGAAAGATTCTTTACAGTTTTTAATGGAAGATATTTTCCTTTTCTCCATAGTCCTCTATGGACTTCCAAATATTACTTTCAAATTTCACAAGAACAGTCTTAGTGTACGGCTTCCTGAGGCGAAAGCTGTAACTCTGTGAGATGAACTAACAGAACACTAAGCAGTTTCTCAGAAAGCTTCTCTTCAGTTTTTATCTTAGGATATTTCCTTTTTCACAATAGCCTTCTAAGGTCTTCCAAATATCACTTTGCAATTTCCACAAGAACACTCTTAGCGAAAGACTTCTTGAGGGCAAAGCTGTAACTCTGTGAGATGAATTAACAGAACGCAAAGCAGTTTCTCAGAAAGCTTCTTTCCAGTTTTTAACTGAAGATATTTCTTTTTTCACGATAGCCCTCCATGGGCTTCCAAATGTCACTTTGCAAATTCCACAAGAACCGACATCGCGAAAGTCTTCTTGAGAGGAAAGCTGTAACTCTGTGAGATAAATTGACAGAACACAAAGCAGTTTCTCAGAAAGCTTCTTTCCAGTTTTTAAGGGAAGATATGTCCTTTTTCACCATAGCCCTTTATAGGCTTCCAAGTATCACTCTGCAAATTCCACAACAGCAGTCTTAGCGAAAGGCTTCTAGAGGGGAAAGCTGTAATTGTGTGAGATGAATTAAGAGAATGCAAAGCAGTCTCTCAGAAAGCTTCTTTTCACTTTTTAACTGAGGATATTTACTTTTTCACCATGGCCCCTTATGGGCTTCCAAATATCACTTTGCAAATTCCACAAGAACAGTCTTAGTGAAAGGCTTCTTGAGGGGAAAGCTGTAACTCTGTGAGATTAATTAATGGAACACAAAGCTGTCTCTCCGAAAGCATCTTTCCAGCTTTTTAAGGAAGATATTTCCTTTTTCACCATAGCTCTCTATGGGCTTCCAAATATATCTTTGCAAATTCCACAAGAACAGTCTTAGGGAAAGGCTTCTTGAGTGGAAAGCTTTAACTCTGTGACGTGAATTAACAGAACACAAGGCAGTTTCTCAGAAAGATTCTTTACAGTTTTTAATGGAAGATATTTTCTTTTTCACCATAGCCCTCTATGGGCTTCCAAATATTACTTTCCAAATTTCACAAGAACAGTCTTAGGGAAAGGCTTCTTGAGGGGAAAGCAGTAACTGTGAGATGAATTAACCGAACACAAAGCAGTTTCTCAGAAAGCTTCTTTCCAGTTTTTAAGGGAGGATTTTACTTTTTCACCATAACCCTCTATGGGCTTCCAAATATCATTTTACAAATTCCACAAGAACAGTCTTTGCGAAAGGCTTCTTGAGAGGAACGCAGTAACTCTGTGAGATGAATAAACAGAACACAAAGCAATTTCTCAGAAAGCTTCTTTCCAGTTTTTAACGGAAGATATTTCCTTTTCACCATAGCCCTCTATGGGCTTCCAAATATCACTTTGAAAATTCCACAAGAACAGTCTTAGTGAAAGGCTTCTTGAGGGGAAAGCTGTAGCTCCGTGAGATGAGTTAACAGAACACAGAGCAGTTTCTCAGAAAGCGTCTTTGCAGTTTTTAATGGAAGATATTTCCATTTTCAACATAACCCTCTATGGACTTCCAAAGATCACTTTGCAAATTCCACAAGAACAGTCTCCGAGAAAGGATTCTTCAGGGGAAAGCTGTAACTCTGTGAGATGAATTAACAGAACACAAAGCAGTTTCTCAGAAAGCTTCTTACCAGTTTTTAACGGAAAATATTTCTTTTTTCACATTTAACCCTCTATGGGCTTCCAAATATCACTGCAAATTCCACAAGAACAGTCTTAGCGAAAGGCTCCTTGAGGGGAAAGCAGTAACTGTGAGATGAATTAACCGAACACTAAGCAGTTTCTCAGAAAGCTTCTTTCCAATTTTTAAGGGAAAATTTTCCTTTTTCACCATAGCCCTCTATGGGCTTCCAAATATCACTTTGCATATTCCACAAGAATATTCTCAGCGAAAGGCTTCTTGAGGGGAACAGAGTAACACTGTGAGATGAATTAACAGAACACAAAGCAGTTTCTCAGAAACCTTCTTTCCCGTTTTTAATTGAAGATATTTCCATTTTCACCGTAGCCTTCTATGGGCTTCCAAATATCACTTTCCAAACACCACAAGAACAGCCTTAGCAAAAGGCTTCTTGAAGGGAAAGCTGTAACTCTGCGAGATGAATTAAAAGAACACAAAGCAGTTTCTCAGAAACCTTCTTTCCAGTTTTTTTATGGAAGATATTTCCTTTTTCACCATAGCCCTATAAGGATTTCCAAATATCACTTTGCAAACTCCGCAAGAACAGTCTAATCAAAAGGTTTCTTGAGGGGAAAGCTATAACTCTGTGAGAAGAATTCACAGAACACAAAGCAGTTTCTCAGAAAGCTTCTATCCAGTTTTTAACGGAATATATTTCTTTTTTCACCATAGCCCTCTAGGGACTTCAAAATATCACTTTGCAAATACCACAAGAACGGTCTTAGGGAAAGGCTTCTTGAAGGGAAAGCAGTAACTCTGTGAGATGAATTAACAGAACACAAAGCAGTTTCTCAGAAAGATTCTTTCAAGTTTTTAACTGAAGATATTTATTTTTTCACCATAGCCCTCGAAGGGCTTACAAATATCACTTTCCAAATTCCACAAGAGTAGCATTAGCGAAAGGCTTCCTGAAGGGAAACCTGTAACTCCGTGAGATGAATTAACAGAATACAAAGCAGTTTCTCAGAAAGCTTCTTCCAGTTTTTCCGGAAGATATTTCCTTTTTCACCACAGTCATCTATGGGCTTCCAAATACCACTTTGCAAATTCCACAAGAACAATCTTAGCGAAAGACTTCTTGAGGGCAAAGCTGTAACTCTGTGAGGTGAATTAACAGAACCCAAAGTAGTTTCTCAGACAGTTTCTTTCCAGTTTTTAACTGAAGATATTTCGTTTTTCACTGTAGAACTCTATGGGCTTCCAAATATCACTTTAGAAATTCCACAAGAACAGCCCTAGCGAAAGGCTTTTTGAAGGGAAAACTGTAACTCTGTGAGATGAATTAACAGAACACAAAGCAGTTTCTCAGAAAGCTTCTTTCCAGTTTTTAACAGAAGATATTTCCTTTTTCACCATAGCCTTCTATGTGCTTCCAAATATCACTTTGCCAATTCCAGAAGAACAGCCTTAGCGAAAGGCTTCTTGAGGGGAAAGCTGTAACTCTGTGAGATGAATTAACAGAACACAAAGCAGTTTGTCAGAAAGCTTCTTTCAATTTTTAACTGAAGATATTTACTTTTCACCATAGCACACTATGGGCTTCCAAATATCACTTTGCCAATTCCACAAGAACAGCCTTAGCGAAAGGCTTCTTGAAGGGAAAGCTGTAACTCTGTGACATGAATTAACAGAACACAAAGCAGTTTCTCAGGATGTTTCTTTTCAGTTTTTTACTTAGTATATTTCCTTTTTCACCGTAGCCCTCTATGGGCTTCCAAATATAACTTTGCAAATTCCACAAGAACAGTCTTAGCGAATGGCTTCTTTAGGGAAAAGCTGTAACTCTGTGAGATGAATTAACAGAACACAAAGCCGTTTCTCAGAAAGCTTCTTTCCAGTTTTTAACGGAAGATATTTCCTTTGTCTCCGTAGCCCTCTATGGGCTTCCAAATGTCACTTTACAAATTCCACAAGAACAGCCTTAGCCAAAGGCTTTTTGAAGGGAAAACTGTAACTCTGTGAGATGAATTTACAGAACACAAAGCAGTTTCTCAGAAAGCTTCTTTCCAGTTTTTTATGGAAGATATTTCCTTTTTCAACATAGCCCTCTATGTGCTTCAGATATCACTTTGCAAATTCCACAAGAACAGCCTTAGCGAAAGGCTTCTTGAAGGGAAAGCTGTAAGTCTCTGAGATGAATTAACAGAACGCAAAGCAGTTTCTCAGAAAGCTTCTTTCCAATTTTTAACGGAAGATATTTCCTTTTTCACCATAGCCCTCTAGGGGCTTCCAAATATTACTTTGAAAATTCCACAAGAACAGTCTTTGCGGAAGGCTTCTGGAAGGGAAAGCTGTAACTCTGAGATGAATTAACAGAACACAAAGCAGTTTGTCAGAAAGCTTCTTTCCATTTTTTAACTGCAGATATTTATTTTTCACCATAGTCACTCTATGGGCTTCCAAATATCACTTTGCTAATTCCACAAGAACAGCCTTAGCGAAAGTGTTCTTGAAAGGATAGCTGTAACTCTGTGACATGAATTAACAGAATACAAATCAGTTTCTCAGAATGGTTTTTTCCATTTTTTAACTTAGGATATTCCCTTTTTCACCATAGCCCTCTATGGCCTTCCAAATATCACTTTACAAATTCCACAAGAACAGCCTTAGCGAAAGGCTTTTTGAAGGGAAAGCTGTAACTCTGTGCGATGAATTAACAGAACACAAAGCAGTTTCTCAGAAAGGTTCTTTTCAGTTTTTTATGGAAGATATTTCCTTTTTCAACATAGCCCTCTATTTGCTTCCAAATATCACTTTGTAAATTCCACAAGAACAGCCTTAGCGAAAGGCTTCTTGAAGGGAAAGCTGTAAGTCTCTGAGATGAATTAACAGAACGCAAAGCAGTTTCTCAGAAGGCTTCTTTCCAATTTTTAATGGAAGATATTTCCTTTTTCACCATAGCCCTCTAGGGGCTTCCAAATATTACTTTGAAAATTCCACAAGAACAGTCTTTGCGGAAGGCTTCTGGAAGGGAAAGCTGTAACTCTGTGAGATGAATTAACAGAACACAAAGCAGTTTGTCAGAAAGCTTCTTTCCATTTTTTAACTGAAGATATTTACTTTTCACCGTAGTCACTCTATGGGCTTCCAAATATCACTTTGCCAATTCCACAAGAACAGCCTTAGCGAAAGTCTTCTTGAAAGGAAACTGTAACTCTGTGACATGAATTAACAGAAGACAAAGCAGTTTCTCGGAATGGTTCTTTCCATTTTTTAACTTAGGATATTTCCTTTTTCACCATAGCCCTCTATGGCCTTCCAAATATCATTTTGCAAATTCCACAAGAACAGCCTTAGCGAAAGGCTTCTTGAGGGGCAATCTGTAACTCTGTGAGATGAATCAACAGAACACAAAGCAGTGTCTCAGAAAGCTTCTTTCCAGTTTTTAACTGAAGATATTTACTTTTTCACCATAGCCCCCTAAGGGTTTCCAAATATCACTTTGAAAATTCCACAAGAACAGTCTTACCGAAAGGCTTCCTAAGGGGAAAGCTGTAACTCTGTGAGATGAATTTACGGAACACAAACAGTTTCTCAGACAGCTTCTTTCCAGTTTTTAGCTGAAGATATTTCCTTTATCACCATAGTCCTCTATGGACTTCCAAATATCACTTTGTAAATTCCACAAGAACAGCCTTAGAGCAACTCTTCTTGAAGAGAAAGCTGTAACACTGTGAGTTGAATTAAGAGAACACAAAACAGTTTCTCAGAAAGTTTCTTTCCAGTTTTTAACGGAAGATAATTCCCTTTTCACCATAGCCCTCTATGGGTTTCCAAATATCACTTTGCAAATTCCACAAGAACAGTCTTAGCGAAAGGCTTCTTGAGGGGAAAGCTGTAACTCTGTGAGATGAATTAACAGAACACAAAGCAGTTTCTCAGAAAGCTTTCTCCAGTTTTTAACTGAACATATTTCCTTTTTCACTCTAGCCCTCTATGGGCTTCCAAATATTACTTTGCCAATTTTACAAGAACAGCCTTAGCAAAAGGCTTCTTGAAGGGAAAGCTGTAACTCTGTGAGATGAGTTATCAAAACGCAAAGCAGTTTCTCAGAATGCTTCTTTTCAGTTTTTATCTTAGGATAATTCCTTTTTCACAATAGCCCTCTCTGGGCTTCAAAATATTACTATGCAAATTCCTCAAGAACAGTGTCAGCAAAAGAATTCTTGAGGGGAAAGCTGTAACTCTGTGAGAAGTAATGACAGAACACAACGCAGTTTCTCAGAAAGCTTTTTTACAGTTTTTTACGGAAGACATTTCCTTTTTCACCATAGTCCTCTATGGGCTGCAAAATATCACTTTGCAAATTCCACAAGAACAGCCTTAGCGATAGGCTTCTTGAGGGGAAAGATATACCTCTGTGTGATGAATTAAGAGAACACAATGTAGTTTCTCAGACGGCTTCTTTCCAGTTTTTAACTGAAGATATTTCCTTTCTCAAAATAGCTCTCTATGGGCTTCAAAATATCACTTTGCAAGTTCCACAAGAACAGCCTTAGCGAAAGGCTTCTTGAAGGGAAACATGTAACACTGTGAGATGAATTAACAGAACACAAAGGAGTTTCTCAGAAAGCTTCTTTCCAGTTTTTTACGGAAAATATTTCCTTTTTCACCTCAGGCTTCTATGGGCTTCCAAATATCACTTTGCAAATTCCACAAGAACAGCCTTACCGAAAGGCTACTTGAGGGGAAAGCTGTAACTCTGTGACATGAATAAACAGAAACAAAGCAGTGTCTCAGAAATCTTCTTTCCAGTTTTTAACGGAAGATATTTCCTTTTTCACCATAGCCCTCTATGGGTTTCAAAATATCACTTTGCAAATTTCACAAGAAAAGTCTTAGCGAAAGGCTTCTTGAGGGGAAAGCTGTAACTCTGTGAGATGAATTAACAAAACACAAAGCAGTTTCTCAGAAAGATTCTTTCCAGTTTTTAAGTGAAGATATTTCCTTTTTCACCGTAGCCCTCTATGGGCTTCCAAATATCACTTTGCAAATTCCAAAGAAGAGTCTTACCGAAACATTTCTTCAGGGAAAAGCTGTAACTCTGTCAGAAGAATTAACAGAACACATAGCAGTTTCTCAGAAAGCTTCCTTCCAGTTTTTAACGGAAGTTATTTCCTTGTTCACCATATCCCGCTATGGGCTGCCAAATATCACTTTGGAAATTCCACATGAACAGTCTTAGCGAAAGGCTTCTTGAGGGTAAAGCAGTCACTCTGTGAGATGAATTAACAGAACACAAAGCAGTTTCTCAGAAAGCTTCTTTCCAGTTTTTAACGGAAGATATTGCCTTTTTCACTATAGCCCTCTATAGGCTTCCAAATATCACTTTGCAAATTTCACAAGAGCTGTCTGAGATGAATTAACAGAACACAAAGCAGTTTCTCAGAAAGCTTCTTTCCAGTTTTTAACGGAAGATATTGCCTTTTTCACTATAGCCCTCTATAGGCTTCCAAATATCACTTTGCAAATTTCACAAGAGCTGTCTTAGCGAAAGGCTTCTTGAGGGGAAAGCTGTAACTCTGTAACATGAATTAACAGAACACAAAGCAGTTTCTCAGAAAGCTTCTTTCCAGTTTTTAACGGAAGATATTTCGTTTTTCACCATAGTCCTCTATGGGCTTCCAAATATCACTCTGCAAATTCCACAAGAGCAGTCTTAGCGAAAGGCTTCTTGAGGGGAAAGCTGTAATTGTGTGAGATGACTTAAGGGCATACAAAGCAGTCTCTCAGAAAGCTTCTTTCCAGTTTTTAACTGAAGATATTTCCTTTTTCACCATTGTCCTTTATGGGCTTCCAAATATCACTTTGCAAATTCCACAAGAAGAGTCTTCTTGAAAGGATTCTTGAGGGGAAAGCCGTAACTCTGTGGATTAATTAATGGAACACAAAGCTGTCTCTCAGAAAGCTTCTTTCCAGCTTTTTAAGGAAGATATTTCCTTTTTCACCATAGCTCTCTATGGGCTTCCAAATATCTCTTTGCAAATTCCACAAGAACAGTCTTAGGGTAAGGCTTCTTGAGGGGAAAGCTGTAACTCTGTGAGATGAAATAACTGAACACAAAGCAGTTTCTCAGAAAGCTCCTTTCCAGTTTTTAATTGAAGATACTTCATTTTTCACCGTAGCCCTCTGTGTGCTTCCAAATATCACTTTGCAAATTCCACAAGAACAGTCTTAGAGAAAGGCTTTTTGAGGAGAAAGCTGTAACTCTGTGAGATGCATTAACAGTACACAAAGCACTTTCTCAGAAAGCTTCTCTACAGTTTATAATGGAAGATATTTCCTTATTCACCATAGCCCTCTATGGCCTTCTAAATACCACTTTCCAAATGACACAAGAACAGTCCTAGCGAAAGACTTCTTGAGGGGAAAGCTGTAAATCTGTGAGATGAATTAACAGAACACAAAGCAGTTTCTCAGAAAGCTTCTTTCCAGTTTTCAACTGAAGATATTTCCTTTTTAACCATAGCCTTATATGGGCTTCTAAATATCACTTTGCAAATTCCACAAGAACAGACTTAGTAAAGTTCTCCTTGAGGGGAAAGCTGTAACTCTGTGAGATGAATTAACAGAACACAAAGTGGTTTCTCAGAAAGCTTCTTTCCAGTTTTTAGCGGAAGATATTTCCTTTTTCACCAAAGCCCTCTAAGGGGTTCCAAATATCACTTTGCAAATTCCACAAGAACAGTCTTAGCGAAAGGCTTCTTGAGGAAAAAGCTGTAAGTAGGTGAATTGAATTAACAGAACACAAAGCAGTTTCTCAGAAAGCTTCTTTCCAGTTTTTAACGAAGGAGAATTCCTTTTTCACCATAGCCCTCTCTGGGCTTCCAAATATCACTTTGGAAATCCCAGAAGAACAGGCTTAGGGAAAGGCTTCTTAGGGGAAAGCTGTAACTCTGTGAGATGAATTAACAGAACACAAAGCAGTTTCTCAGAAAGCTTCTTCCCAGTTTTTAACGGAAGATATTTCCTTTTTCATCATAGCCCTCTAATGTTTCTAAATATCACTTTCCAAATTCCACAAGAAAAGTCTTAGCGAAAGGATTCTTGCGGGGAAAGCTGTAACATTGTGAGATAAATTAACAGTACACAAAGCAGTTTTTCAGAAAGCTTCTTTCCAGTTTTACGTGAAGATATTTCATTTTTTACAATAGCCCTCTATGGCCTTCCAAGTATTACTTTGCAAATTCCACAAGAACAGTCTTAGCGAAAGGCTTCTTGAGGAGAAAGCTGTAACTCTGTGAGATGAATTAATAGGACACAAAGCACTTTCTCAGAAAGCGTCTTTCCAGTTAATAACGGAAGATATTTCCTTATTCACCATAGCCTTCTATGGCCTTCTAAATACCACTTTCCAGATGACACAAGAACAGTCCCAGCGAAAGACTTCTTGAGGGGAAAGCTGTAAATCTGTGAGATGAATTAACAGAACACAAAGCAGTTTCTCAGAAAGCTTCTTTCCAGTTTTCAACGGAAGATATTTCTTTTTAACCATAGCCCTATATGGGCTTCTAAATATCACTTTGCTAATTCCACAAGAACAGACTTAGTAAAGTTCTCCTTGAGGGGAAAGCTTTAACTCTGTGAGATGAATTAACAGAACACAAAGCAGTTTCTCAGAAAGCTTCTTTCCACTTTTTAACGTAAGAGATTTCCTTTTTCACCATAGCCCTCTGTGGGCCTGCAAATATCTCTTTGACAATCCCACAAGAACAGTCTTAGTGAAAGGCTTCTTGAGGAAAAAGCTGTAAGTATGTGAAATGAATTAACAGAACACAAAGCAGTTTCTCAGAAAGCTTCTTTCCAGTTTTTAACGGAAGATATTTCCTTTTTCACCAAAGCCCTCTAAGGGCTTCCAAATATCTCTTTGTGAATTCCACAAGAAGAGTCTTAGCGAAAGGCTTCCTGAGGAATAAGCTGTAACTCTGTGAGTTGAATTAACAGAACACTAAGCAGTTTCTCAGAAAGCTTCTTTTCGCTTTTTATCTTAGGATATCTCCGTTTTCACCATAGCCCTCTATGGGCCTCCGAATATCACTTTGCAAATTCCACAAAAACAGTCTTTGCGAAAGGCTTCTTGACGGGAAAGCTGTAACCCTGTGAGATGAATTAATAAAACACAAAGCAGTTTCTCAGAAAGCTTCTTTCAAGAAGTTAATTGAAGATATTTCCTTTTTCACCATAGACCTCTACGGGCTTCCAAATGTCATTTTGCAATTTTCACAAGAACAGCCTTAGGGAAAGGCTTCTTGAGGAGAATGC
This sequence comes from Chlorocebus sabaeus, assembly GCF_047675955.1. Taxonomy (NCBI): domain Eukaryota; kingdom Metazoa; phylum Chordata; class Mammalia; order Primates; family Cercopithecidae; genus Chlorocebus; species Chlorocebus sabaeus. The sequence continues at coordinate 78,454 of NW_027327816.1, forward strand.
TGTAACTCTTTGAGATGAATTAACAGAACCCAAAGCAGTTTCTCAGAAATCTTCTTTCCAGTTTTCAACTGAAGATATTTCCTTTTTTACCATAGCCCTCTATGGGCTTCAAAATATTACTTTGCAAATTCCACAAAAACTGTCTCAGGGAAAGGCTTCTTGAGGGGAGAGCTGTAATTCTGTGAGATGAATTAGTAGAACACAAAGCATTTTCTCGGAAAACTTCTTTACATTTTTAAACGGAAGAAATTTCCCTTTCCACCATAGTCCACTATGGGCTTCCAAATATTACTTTGCAAATTTCACAAGAACAGTCTAAGCGAAAGATTTCTTGAGATAGACTTCTTGAGGGGAAAGCTGTAATTCTCTGAGTTGAATTAACAGAACACAAAGCAGTTTCTCAGAAAGCTTCTTTTCAGGTTTTATATTAGGATAATTCCTTTTTCACTATAGCCCACTATGGGCTTCCAAATTTCACTTTGCAAATTCCACAAGAACAGTCTTAGCGAAAGGCTTCTTGAGGAGAAAGCTGTAACTCTGTGAGATGAATTAATGGAACACAAAGCAGTTTCTCAGAAAGGTTCTTTCAAGTAGTTAACTGAAGATATTTCCTTTTTCACCTTAGCCCTCTATGGGCTTCCAAATATCACTTTGCAAATTTCACAAGAACAGTCTTCATGAAAGGTTTCTTGAGGGGAAATCTGTAACTCTGGAGATGAATTAACAGATCACAAAGGAGTTTCTCAGAAAGCTTCTTTTCGGTTTTTATCTTAGGATATTTCCATTTTCACCATAGCCCTCTATGGGTTTCTAAATATCACTTTGCAAATTCCACAAGAACAGTCTTAGCGAAACCCTTCTTGAGGAGAATGCTTTAACACTGTGAGTTGAATTAACGGAACACAAAGCGGTTTTTCAGAAAGCTTCTTTTCAGTTTTTATCCTAGGATATTTCCTTTTTCACCATAGCCCTCTATGGGCTTCCATATATCACTTTGAAAATTCCACAGGAACAGTCTTAGTGAACGACTTCTTGAGGGGAAAGCTGAAACTCTGTGAGATGAATTAACAGAGCATCAAGCAGTTTCTCAGAAAGATTCTTTCCAGTTTTTAACGGAAGATATTTCCTTTTTCAAAATAGCCCTCTAAGGGTTTTGAAATATCACCTTGCATATTCCACAGGAACAGTCTTAGTGAATGACTTTTTGAGGGGAAAGCTATAACTCTGTGAGATGAATTAAGAGAACACAATGCAGTTTCTCAGAAAACTTCTTTTCAGTTTTTATCTTAGGATATTTCCCTTATTGCCACAACCCTCTATCGGCTTGCAATATCACTTTGCAAATTCCACAAGAACAGTCTCAGTGAATGGCTTCTTGACGAGAAAGCTGTAACTGTGTAGGATGAATTAACAGAACGCAAATCTGTTTCTCAGAAAGCTTCTTTTCAGTTTTTATCTTAGGACATTTCCTTTTTCACCATAGACCTCTATGGGCTTCCAAATATCACTTTGCAAATTCCACAAGAACAGACTTAGCGAAAGGCTTCTTGAAGGGAAAGATGTAACTCTGTGAGATGAATTAACAGAACACAAAGAAGCTTCTCAGAAAGATTCTTTCCAGTTTTTTACAGAAAATATTTCACTTTTCACCATAGCCCTCTAAGGGCTTTCAAATATCACTTTGAAAATTCCACAAGAACAGCCTTAACGGAAGGCTTATTTAGGGGAAAGCTGTAACTCTGTGAGATCAATTAACAGAACGCAAAGCAGTTTCTCAGAAGGTTTCTTTCCGGTTTTTAACGGAAGATATTTCCTTTTTCACCATAGCCCTCTGTGGGCTTCCAAATATCACTTTTCCAATCCCACAAGAACAGACTTAGCGAAACGCTTCATGAGGGGAAAACTGTAACTCTTTAAGATGATTTAACAGAACACAAAGCAGTTTCTCAGAAAGCTTGTTTTTGGTTTTATCGTAGGATATTTCCCTTTTCGCCATAACCCTCTATCGGCTTCCAATATCACCTTGCAAATTCAACAAGAACAGTCTCAGTGAACGGCCTCTTGTCGGGAAAGCTGTAACTGTGTGAGATGAATTAACAGACAAAGCAGTTTCTCAGAAAGCTTCTTTTCAGTTTTTATCTTAGGACAATTTCTTTTTCACCATAGCCCTATATGGTCTTCCAAATATCACATTGCAAATTCCACAAGAACAGAGTTAGCGAAAGGCTTCTTCAGGGGAAAGATGTAACTCTGTGAGACGAATTAACAGAAAACAAAGCAGTTTCTCAGAAAGCTTCTTTCCAGTTTTTTACTGAAGATATTTCAGTTTTCACCATAGCCCTCTAAGGGCTTCCAAATATTACTTTGCAAATTCCAAAACAACAGTCTTAGCGAAAGGCTTCTTGAGGGGAAAGCTGTAAATCTTTGAGATGAATTAACAGACACAAGCAGTTTCTCAGAAATCTTCTTTTCAATTTTTATCTTAAGATATTTCCTTTTTCCCATAGCCTTCTAAGGGCTTCCAAATATCACTGTGCAAATTCCACAAAAACAGTCTTAGCAAAAGGCTTTTTGAGGGGACAGCTGTGACTCTGTGAGATGAATTAACAGAACACAAAGCAGTTTCTCAGAAAGCCTCTTTCCACTTTTTAACTGAAGGTATTTCCTTTCTCACCATAGCCCTCTAAGGGCTTCCAAATATCACTTTGCAAATTCCACAAGAGGATTCTTAGCGAAAGGCTTATTGAAGGTAAAGCTGTAACTCTGTGAGATCAATTAAGAGAATGCAAGGCAGTTTCTCAGAGAGCTTCTTTTCAGTTTTTATCTTAGCGTATTTCCTTTTTCACCATAGACCTCTATGGGCTTCTAAATATCACTTTGCAAATTCCACAAGAACTGTCTTAGTGAACGAATTCTTGAGGGAAAAGCTGTAACTCTGTGAGATGAATTAACAGAACACAAAGCAGTTTCTCAGAAAGCTTCTTTCCAGTTTTTAACGGAAGATATTTCCTTTTTCTGCATAGACTTCTAACGGCTTCCAAATATCACCTTGCACATTCCACAGGAACAGTCTTAGTGAACGGCTTCTTGTGGCGAAAGCTATAACTCTGTGTGATGAAATAAGGGAATACAATGCAGTTTCTCAGAAAGCTTCTTTTCGGTTTTTATCTTAGTAAATTACCTTTTTCGCCATAATCCTCTAGGGGCTTCCAATATCACTTTGCAAATTCCACAAGAACAGTCTCAGTGAACGGCTTCTTTAGGGGAAAGCTGTAACTCTGTGAGATGAATTAACAGAACACAAAGCAGTTTCTCAGAAAGTTTTTTTCAGTTTTTCACAGAAGATATTTCCTTTTTCAGCATAGCCCTCTATGGGTTTCCAAATATCACTTTGCAAATTCCACCAGAACAGTCTTAGCGAAAGGCTTCTTGAGGGGAAAGCTGTAGCTCTGTGACATGAATTAACAGAACACAAAGCAGTCCTTCAGAAAGCTTCTTTCCAGTTTTTAACGGAAGATATTTCCTTTTTCACCATAGCCCTGTGTGGGCTTCCAAATATCTCTTTGCAAATTTCACAAGAACAGTCTTAGCGAAAGGCTTCTTGAGGGAAAAGCTGTAATTCTGTGAGATGAATTAACAGAACACAGAGCAGTTTCTCAGAAAGCTTCTTTTCAGTTTTTATCTTCGGATATTTCCTTTTTCACGACAGCCCTCTATGGGCTTCCAAATATCACTTTGCAAATTCCACAAGCACAGTCTTACCGAAAGGCTTCTTGAGGGGAAAGCAGTAACTCTGTGAGATGAATTAACAGAACACAAAGCAGTTTCTCAGAAAGCTTCTTTCCAGTTTTTTACCGGAGATATTTCCTTTTTCACCATAGCCCTCTATTGGCTTCCAAATATCCCTTTGCAAATTCCACAAGAACAGACTAAGCGAAAGGCTTCTTGAAGGGAAAGCTGTAACTCTGTGAGATGAATTAACAGAACACAAAGCAGTTTCTCAGATACCTTCTTTTCAGTTTTTATCTTAGCTTATTTCCTTTTTCAACATAGCCCTCTATGGGCTTCCAAATATCACTTTGCAAATTCCACAAGAACAGCCTTAGTGAATGGTTTCTTGTCTAGAAAACTGTAACTCTGTGAGATGAATTAACAGAACACAAAGCAGTTTCTCAGAAAGATTCTTTCCAGTTTTTAACGGAAGATATTTCAATTTTCAACATAGCCCTCTATGGGCTTCCAAATATCACTTTGCAAATTCCACAAGAACAGTCTTAGCGAAAGGCTTCTTGAGAAAGGCTTCTTGAGGGGAAACTGTAACGCTGTGAGTTGAATTAACAGAACACAAAGCAGTTTCTCAGAAAGCTTATTTTCAGTTTTTATCCTAGGATATTTCCTTTTTCACCATAGCCCTCTAAGGGCTTCCAAATATTACTTTGCTAATTTCACAAAAACAGTCTTAGTGAACAGCTTCTTGAGGGGAAAGCTGTAAATCTGTGAGTTGAACTAATAGAACACAAAGCAGTTTCTCAGAAATCTTCTTTCCAGTTTTTAACGAAAGTTATTTCCTTTTTCAAATTAGTCCTCTTTGGGATTCCAAACATCACTTTGCAAATTTCACAAGAACACTCTTAGCGAAAGGCTTCTTGAGGAGAAAGCTGTAACTCTCTGAGATGAATTAACAGAACACAAAGCAGTTTCTCAGAAAGCTTCTTTCCAGTTTTTTACCGGAGGTATTTCCTTTTTCATCATAGCCCTCTATGGGCTTCAAAATATCCCTTTGCAAATTCCACAAGAGCAAACTTAGCGAAAGACTTCTTGAAGGGAAAGCTGTAACTCCGTGAGATCATTAACAGAACACAAAGCAGTTTCTCAGATACATTCTTTTCAGTTTTTATCTTAGCATATTTCCTTTTTCAACATAGCCCTGTTTGGGCTTCGAAATATCACTTTTCAAATTCCACAAGAACAGCCTTAGTGAACGGTTTCTTGTGGAGAAAGCTGTAACTCTCTGAGATGAATTAACAGAACAAAAAGCAGTTTCTCAGAAAGATTCTTTTCGGTTTTTATCTTAGGATATTTCCATTTTCAACATAGCCCCCTATGGCATTCCAAATATCACTATGCAATTTCCACAAGAACAGTCTTAGTGAAAGGCTTCTTGAGGGGAAAGCTGTAACTCTGTGAGATGAATTAACAGAACACAAAGCAGTTTCTCAGAAAGCTTCTTTTCAGTTTTTGTCTTAGGATATTTCCTTTTTCAGCATATGCCTGTATGGGCTTACAAATGTAACTTTGCAAATTCATCAAGAACAGTCTTAGCGAAAGGCTTCTTGAGGGGAAAGCTGTAGCTCTGTGAGATGAATTAACAGACCACAAAGCAGTTACTCAGAAAGCTGCTTTCCACTTTTTAACGGAAGATATTTCCTTTTTCACCATATCCCTCTATGGGATTACAAATATCACTTTGCAACTTCCACAAGAACAGTCTTAGCGAACGGCTTCTTGAGTGGTAATCTGTAGCTTTGTTAGATGAACTAACATACCACAAAGCATTTAATCAGAAAGTTTCTTTCCAGTTTTTAATAGAAAATATTTTCTTTCACAATATCCCTCTATGGGCTTCCAAATATCACTTTGCAAATTCCACAAGAGCAGTCTTAGTGAATGGCTTCTTGAGGTGAAAGCTATTACTCTGTGAGATGTGTTAAGAGAACAAAGCGCAGTTTCTCAGAAAGCTTCCTTTCGGTTTTTATCTTAGGATATTTTCTTTTTCGCCAGAGCCCCCTAAGGGCTTCCAAATATCCCTTTGCAAATTCCACAAGAACAGTCTTAGGGAAAGACTTCTTGAGGGGAAAGCTGTAACTCTCTGAGATCAGGTAACCAAAAGATAAGTAGTTTCTCAGAAATCTTCTTTCAAGTTTTTAACGGAAGATATTTCCTTTTTCACCATAGCCCTCTATGGTTTTCCAAATATCACATTTCAAGTTCCACAAGAACAGTCTTAATGAAAGGCTTTTTGAGGAGAAAGCTTAACTGTAAGATGAATTAACAGACACAAAACTGTTTTTCAGATAGTTTCTTTGAACTTTTTAACGGAAGATATTTCCTTTTTCACCTTAGCCCTAATGGGCTTCCAAATACCACTTTGCAAATTCCACAAGAACAGTCTTAGGGAAAGGCTTCTTGAGAGGAAAGCTGTAACTCTGTGATATGAACTAAAAGAACACAAAGCAGGTTCTCAGAAATCTTGTTTCCAGTTTTAAACGGAAGATATTTCCTTTTCCACCATAGCCCTCTATGGGCTTACGAATGTCAATTTGCCAATTCCATAAGAACAATCTTAGCGAAAGGCTTCTTGAAGGGAAAGCTGTAACTCTGTATGACTAATTAACAGAACACAAAGCAGTTTCTCAGAAATCTTCTTTCCAGTTTTTAACGGAAGATTTTTCCTGTTTCTGCATAGCTCGCTACGGGCTTCCAAATATCACTTTGGAAATTCCACAAGAACAGTCATAGGGAAAGGCTTCTTGAGGGGAAAGGTGTAACTCTGTGAGATGAATTAACAGAACACAAAGGGGTTTCTCAGAAAGATTCTTTCCAGTTTTTAACGGAAGATATTTCCTTTTTCAACATAGCCCTCTATGGGATTCCAAATATCACTTTGCAAATTCCACAAGAACAGTCTTAGGGCTAGGCTTCTTGAGGGGAAAGCTGTAACACTGTGAGATGAGTTAACAGAACACAAAGCAGTTTCTCAGAAAGCTTCTTTTCAGTTTTTATCTTAGGATATTTCCATTTTCACCATAGCACTCTACGGTTTTCGAAATATCACATTGCAAATTCCACAAGAACAGTCTTAGCGAAAGTCTTCTTGAGGGGAAAGATGTTACTCTGTGAGATCAATTAACAGAATACAAAGCAGTTTCTCAGAAAGCTTCTTTCCAGTTTTAAAAAAGATATTTCCTTTTTCACCATAGTCCTCTATGGGCTTCCAAATATCACTCTGCAAATTCCACAAGAGCACTCTTAGCGAATGGCTTCTTGAGGGGGGAGCTTTAATTTTGTGAGATGAATTATTACAATACAAAGCAGTTTCTCAGAAAGCTTCTTTTCAGTTTTTATCTTAGGATATTTCCTTTTTCACCATAGCCTTCTAAGGTCTTCCAAATATCCCTTTGCAAATTCCACAAGAACACTCTTACCGAAAGGCTTCTTGAGGGGAAAGCTGTAACTCTGTGAGATAAATTAAGAGAACACAAAGCAGTTTCTCAGAAAGCTTCTTTCCAGTTTTTAACTGAAGATATTTGCTTTTTCACCGTAGCCCTCCATGGGCTTCCAAATGTCACTTTTCACATTCCACAAGAACCGCCATCGCGAAAGTCTTCTGAGGGGAAATCTGTAACTCTGTGAGATGAATTAACAGAACACAAAGCAGTTTTTCAGAAAGCTTCTTTCAAATATTTAATTGAAGATATTTCCTTTTTCACCGTAGACCTCTACGGGCTTCCAAATATCACTTTGCAAATTCCACAAGAACAGCCTTAGCGAAAGGCTTCTTGAGAAGAATGCTGTAACTCTGTGAGATGAATTAACAGAACACAAAGCAGTATCTCAGAAAGCTTCTTTCCTGTTTTTAACTGAACTTGTTTCGATTTTCACCATAGCCCCCATGGGCTTCCAAATATCACTTTGCAAATTCCATAAGAACAGTCTTAGCGAAAGGCTTCTTGAAGGGAAAGCTGTAACTCTGTGAGATGAATTAACAGAACTCAAACCAGTTTCTCAGAAAGCTTCTTTCAGTTTTTATATTAGGATATTTCCTTTTTTCATAGCCCTCCCTGGGCTTCTAAATATCACTTTGCAAAGTTCACAAAAACATTCTTAGCGAAAGGCTTCTTGATGGGAAAGCTATAACTCTGTGAGATGAATTAGCAGAACACAAAGCAGTTTCTCAGAAAGCTTCTTTTCAGTTTTTATCTTAGGATATTTGCTTTTTCACCCTATCCCTTTATGGGCTTCCAAATATCACTTTGCAAATTCCACAAGAACAGTCTTAGCAAAAGGCTTCTTGAGTGCAAAGCTGTAACTCTGAGGGAAGAATTAACAGAAAACAAAACAGTTTCGCAGAAAGCTTCTTTTCAGGTTTTAACGGTTTTTATGTTAGAATATTTCCTTTTTCACCATAGCCCTCTATGGGCTTCCAACTATCGTTTTGCAAATTTCACAAAAACAATCTTAGTGAACGGCTTCTTGAGGGGAAAGCTGTAATTCTGTGAGGTGAACTAACAGAACACAAAGCAGTTTCTCAGAAAGCTTCTTTTTGGTTTTTATCTGAGGATATTTTTATTTTCACAGTAGACCTCTAAGGGTTTCCAAATATCATTTTACATATTACAAAAGAGGAGCCTTAGCAGAAGGCTTCTTGAGGGGAAAGTTGTAACTCTTTGACATGAATTAACAGAACACATAGCAGTTTCTCAGAAAGCTTCTTTTCAGTTTTTAACGAAAAATATTTCCTTTTTCACCATAGCCCTCTGTGGGCTTCCAAATATCACTTTGCAAATTCCACAAGAACAGTCTTAGCGAAAGGCTTCTTGAGGGGAAATCTGTAACTCGGTGAGATATATTAACAGAACACACGGCAGTTTCTCAGAAAGCTTCTTTCCAATTTTTAACGGAAGATATTTCCTTTGTCAACATAGCCCTCTCTGGGCTTCCAAATATCACTCTGCAAATCCCTCAAGAACAGTCTTAGCGAAGATCTTCTTAAGAGGAAAGCTGTAACTGTGTGAGATGTATTAATAGAACACACATCAGTTTTTCAGAAAGCTTCTTTCCAGTTTTTAACAGAAGATATTTTGTTTTTCACCATAGCCCTCAATGATCTTTCAAATATCACTTTGCAAATTTCAGAAGAAGAGACTTAGCAAAAGGTTTCTTGAGGGGAAAGCTGTAACTCTGTGAGTTGAATTAACAGACCACACAGCAGTTTCTCAGAAAACTACTTTTCAGTTATTATCTTAAGATATTTCCTTTTTCTCCAAAGCCCTCTATGGGCTTCCAAATATCACTTTGCAAATTCCACAAGAACAGTCTTAGGGAAAGGCTTCTGGAGGGGAAAGCTGTAACTCAGTGAGTTGAATTAACAGAACACAAAGCAGTTTCTCAGAAAGCTTCTTTCCAGTTTTTAACTGAAGAAATTCCTTTTTCAGCATAGCCCTATTTGGGCTTCCCTATATCACTTTGCAAATCCCACAAGAACAGTCTTATCGAAAGGTTTCTTGAAGGGAAAGCTGTAATTCTGTGAGATGAATTATCAGAACACAAAGCAGTTTCTCAGAAAGCTTCTTTCCAATTTTTAACGGAAGATATTTCCTTTGTCAACATAGCCCTCTCTGGGCTTCCAAATATCACTCTGCAAATCCCTCAAGAACAGTCTTAGCGAAGATCTTCTTAAGAGGAAAGCCGTAACTGTGTGAGATGTATTAATAGAACACACGTCAGTTTCTGAGAAAGTTTCTTTCCAGTTTTTAACTGAAGATATTTCCTTTTTCATCATGGCCCTCTAAGGGCTTCCAAATATCACTTTGCAAAGTGCACAAGAACAGTCTTAGCGAATGGCTTCTTGAGGGAAAATCTGTAACTCTGTGATACGAATTAAGCGAACACAAAGCAGTTCCTCAGAAAGCTTCTTTTCAGTTTTTATCATAGGATATTTCCTTTTTTACCATAGCTCTGTTTGGGCTTCCAAATATCATTTTGCAAATTCCACAAGAACAGTCTTAGGGAAAGGCTTCTGGAGGGGAAAATTTGAACTCTGTGAGATGAATTAGCAGAACACAAAGCAGTTTCTCAGAAATCTTCTTTCCAGTTTTATCGGAAAATATTTCCTTTTTCTCCATAACCCACTATGGAATTCCAAATATCACTTTGCAAATTCCACAAAACAGACTTACCGAAAAGCTTCTTGAGAAGAAAGGTGTAATTCTGTGAGATGAATTACCAGAACACAAAGCAGTTTCTCAGAAAGTTTCTTTCCAGTTTTTAACTGAAGATATTTCCTTTTTCATCATGGCCCTCTATGGGCTTCCAAATATCACTTTGCAAATTGCACAAGAACAGTCTTAGCGAATGGCTTCTTGAGGGAAAATCTGTAACTCTGTGATACGAATTAAGAGAACACTAAGCAGTTCCTCAGAAAGCTTCTTTTCAGTTTTTATCTTAGGATATTTCCTTTTTCACCCTAGCTCTCTTTGGGCTTCCAAATATCATTTTGCAAATTCCACAAGAACAGTCTTAGCGAAAGGCTTCTGGAGCAGAAAGTTTTAACTCTGTGAGATGAATTAAGTGAACACAAAGCAGTTTCTCAGAAATCTTCTTTCCAGTTTTTAACGGAAGATATGTCCTTTTTCACCATAGCCCTCTAAGGGCTTCCAAATATCACTTTGCAAATTCCACCAGAACAGTCTTAGCGAAAGGCTTCTGGATGGGAAACCTGTAACTCTGTGAGATGTATTTACAGAACACACGGCAGTTTATCTGAAAGCTTCTTTCCAGTTTTTAACGGAAAATAGTTCCTTTTTCACCATAGCCCTCTATGGGCTTCCAATTACAACTTTGCAAATCCCACAAAGACACTCTTAGTGAAAGGCTTCTTGAGGGAAGATCTGTAACTCTGTGAGATGAATTAAGAGAACACAAAGCAGTTTCTCAGAAAGCTTCTTTCCAGTTTTTAACTGAAGATATTTCCTTTTTCACAATAGCCTTCTAAGGGCTTCCCAGTATCACATTGCAAATTCCACAAGAACAGTCTTAACGAAAGGCTTCTCGAGGGAAAAGCTGTTACTCTGTGAGATGAATTAAAAGAACACAAAGCAGATTCTCAAAAAGCTTCTTTCCAGTTTTAAACTAAAGATATTTCCTTTTCACCGTAGCCCCCTATGGGCTCCAAAATAACACTTTGCATATTCCAGAGGAACTGTCTTAGCGAAAGGCTTCTTCAGCTGTACCTCTCTGAGATGAATTAATAAAACACAAAGCAGTTTTCAGAAATCTTCTTTCCACTTTTTAACTGAGGATGTTTCCTTTTTCACTATAGCCCTCTAATGGCTTCCAAATATCACTTTGCAAATTCCACACGAAGTGTCTTAACAAAAGGCTTCTTGAGAGGAAAGCTGTAACACCGTGATATGAATTAACAGAACACAAAGCAGTTTCTCAGAAAGCTTCTTTCCAGTTTTTAACTGAGGATATTTCCTTTTTCACCATAGCCCTCTATGGGCGTCCAAATACCACTTTGCAAATTCCTCAAGAACAGTCTTCGCGAAAGGCGTCTTGAGGGGAAAGCTGTAACTCTGTGAGATGAATTAACAGAACAAAAAGCCGTTTCTCTGAAAGCTTCTTTTCGGTTTTTATCGTAGGATATTTTGTTTTTCACCATAGCCCTCATTGGGCTTCCAAATATTAATTTTTAAAGTCCACTAGAACAGTCTTAGCGAAAGGCTTCTTGAGGGGAAGCTGTAACACTGTGAGATGAATTAACAGAACACGAAGATGTTTCTCAGAAAGCTTCTTTTCAGTTTTTATCTTAGGATATTTCCTTTGTCACCAGAGCCCTCTATGGGCTTCCAAATAACACTTTGCAAATTCCACAAGAACAGTTTTAGCGAAACGCTTCTGGAGGGCAAAACTCTAACTCTGTGAGATGTATTAACACAACACACAGCAGTTTCTCAAAAAGCTTCTTTTCCGTTTTTATCTTAAGATATTTCTTTTTTCACAATAGCCCTCTATGGGCTTCCAAATATCACTTTGAATATTCCACAAGAACACTGTTAGCGAAGGGCTTCTTGAGGGGAAAGCTGTAACTCTGTGAGATGAATTAACAGAACCCAAAGTCGTTTCTCAGAAAGCTTCTTTCCAGTTTTTAACTGAAGATATTTCCTTTTTCAACATAGCCCTCTATGGACTTCCAAATATCACTTTGCAAATTCCACAAGAACAGTCTTAGTGAACGACTCCTGGAGGGGAAAGCTGTACCTCTGTGAGATGAATTAATAGAACACAAAGCAGTTTCACAGAAAACTTCTTTCCATTTTTTAACGGAAGATACTTCCCTTTTCACCATAGCCCTCTATGGGCTTCCAAATATCTCTCTGCAAATTCTACAAGAACAGTCTTAGCGAAAGGCTTCTTGATTGAAAAGCAGTAACTCTGAGACATGAACTAACAGAACAAAAAGCAGTTTCTCAAAAAGCTTTTTTTCAGTTTTTATCTTGTCATATTTCCTTTTTCACCATAGCCTTCTATGGGCTTTTAAATATCACTTTGCAAATTCCACAAGAACATTCTTAACGAAAGGCTTCTGGAGGGGAAAGGTGCAACTCTATGAGATGAATTAACAGAATACAAAGCAGTTTCTCAGAAAGCTTCTTTTCAGCTTTTAACTGAAGATATTTCCTCTTACAGTATAGCCCTCTATGGGCTTCCAAATATCACTTTGCAAATTCCACAAGAACAACCTTTCCGAAAGGCTTTTTGAAGGGAAAGCTGTAACCCTGTGAGTTGAATTAACAGAACAAAAAGCAGTTTCTCATAAAGGTTCTTTCAGTTTTTATCTTAGGATACTTCCTTTCTCACCTTAGCCCTCTATGGGCTTCCAAATATCACTTTGCAAATTCCACAAGAACATTTTCTTTTTTTTTTTTTTTTTTTTTTTTGTGATGGAGTCTTGCTCTGTAGCCCGGGCTGGACTGCAGTGGCCGGATCTCAGCTCACTGCAAGCTCCGCCTCCCGGGTTTACGCTATTCTCCTACCTCAGCCTCCGGAGGAGCTGGGACTACAGGCGCCCGACACCTCGCCCGGCTAGTTTTTTGTATTTTTAGTAGAGACGAGGTTTCACTGTGTTAGCCAGGATGGTCTCGATCTCCTGACCTCGTAATCCGCCCGTCTCGGCCTCCCAAAGTGCTGGGATTACAGGCTTGAGCCACCGCGCACAGCGCACAAGAACATTGTTAGTGAGTGGCTTATTGCGGGGAAAGCTGTACTTCTCTGAGATGAATTAGCGGAACACAAAGCAGTTTTTCAGAAAGCTTCTTTCCAGTTTTTAACGGAAGATATTTCCTTTTTCAAAAAGCCCTCTAAGGGCTTCCAAAAATCACCTTGCAAATTCCACAGGAACAGTCTTAGTGAACTGTTTCTGGAAGGGAAAGCTACAACACTGTGAGATGAATAAAGAGAACACAATGCAGTTTCTCAGAATGCTTCTATTCGGGTTTTATCTTAGGATATTTCCTTTTTCGCCACAACGCTCTATGGGCTTCCAAATATCACTTTGCAAATACCACAAGAACAGTCTCAGCGAGAGGCTTCTTGAGGGGAAAGCTGTAACTCTGTGAGACGAAATAACAGAAAACAATGCAGTTTCTCAGAAAGCTTCTTTCCAGTTTTTAACGGAAGACAATTTCTTTTTCATCATAGCCCACGATGAGCTTCCAAATATCACTTTGCTAATTCCACAAGAACAATCTTAGGGAAAGACTTCTTGAGTTTAAAGATGTAACTCTGTGAGATGAATTAACAGAATACAAAGCAGTTTCACAGAAAGCTTCTTTTCAGTTTTTATTATAGGATATTTTCTTATTCACCACTGCCATCAGTGGGCTTCCACATATCACTTTTCAAATTCCACAACAACAGTCTTAGCGAAAGGCTTCTTGAGGGGAAAGCTGTATCTCTGTGAGATGAATTAACAGAAAATAAAACAGTATCTCAGAGAGCTTCTTCTCAGTTGTTAAATAGGCTACTTCCTTTTTCACCATAGCCCTCTATGGGCTTCCAAATATCACTTTGAAAATTCCACAACAACATTCTTAGCGAAAACCTTCTAGAGGAGAAAGCTTTAATTCTGGGAGTTGAATTCACAGAACACAAAGCAGTTTCTCAGAAAGATTCTTTGCACTTTTTATGTTACGATATTTTCTTTTTCACCATAACCCTCTATGGGCTTTCAAATATCACTTTGCAAATTCCACAAGAACAGTCTTAGTGAAAGGCCTCTTGAGTGGAAAGGTGTAACTCGGTGGGTTGAATTAACAGAAAGCAAAGCAGTTTCTCAGAAAGCTTCTTTCCAGTTTTTAACTGAATATGTTCCCTTTTTCTCCACAGCTCTCTATGGGCTTCCAAATATCACTTTGTAAATTCCACAAGAACAGTCTTAGTGAACGGCTTGTTGTGGCGAACGCTATAACTCTGTGAGCTGAATTAAGAGAATACAATTCAGTTTCTCAGAAAGCTCCTTTTCGGTTTTTATCTTAGGAAATTACCTTTTTCCCGATAATCCTCTATGGGCTTCCAATATCACTTTGCAAATTCCACAAGAACAGTCTCAGTGAACGGCTTGTTTAGGGGAAAGCTGTAAATCTGTGAGATGAACTAACAGAACACAAAGCAGTTTCTCAGAAAGTTTCCCTTCAGTTTTTCACAGAAGATATTTCCTTTTTCACCACAGCCCTCTATGGGCTTCCAAATATCACTTTATATATCCACCAGAACAGTCTTAGCGAAAGGCTTCTTGAGGGGAAAGCTGTAACTCTGTGACATGAATTAAAAGAACACAAAGCAGTCCTTCCGAAAGCTTCTTTCTAGTTTTTAACGGAATATATTTCCTTTTTCACCATAGCCCTGTATGGGCTTCCAAATATCTCTTTGCAAATTCCACAAGAACAGTCTTAGCGAAAAGCTTCTTGAATGGAAAGCTGTAACTCTGTGAGATCATTAACAGAACACATAGCAGTTTCTCAGATACCTTCTTTTCAGTTTTTATCTTAGCATAATTCCTTTTTCAACATAGCCCTCTATGGGCTTCCAAATATCACTTTGCAAACTCCACAAGAACAGCCTTACAGAACGCTTTCTTGCGAAGAAAGCTGTAACTCTGTGAGATGAATTAACAGAACACAAAGCAGTTTCTCAGAAAGATTCTGTCCCGTTTTTAACGGAAGATATTTCCTTTTTCAGCATAGCCCTCTATGGGCTTCCAAATATCACTTTTCAAATTCCACAAGAACAGTCTTAGAGAAAGGCTTCGTGAGAAAGGCTTCTTGAGGGGAAACTGTAACTCTGTGAGTTGAATTAACAGAACACAAAGCAGTTTCTCAGAAAGCTTATTTTCAGTTTTTATCCTAGGATATTTCCTTTTTCACCATAGCCCTCTATGGGCTTCCAAATATCACTTTGTTAATTTCACAAAAACAGTCTTAGTGAACAGCTTCTTGAAGGGAAAGCTGTAAATCTGTGAGTTGAACTAACAGAACACAGAGCAGTTTCTCAGAAATCTTCTTTCCAGTTTTTTTTTTTTTAATTTATTTATTATTATTAAACTTCAAGTTGTACGGTGCATGTGCACAACGTGCAGGTTTGCTACATATGTATACTTGTGCCTTGTTGGTGTGCTGCACCCATCAACTCGTCATTTACATCAGGTATAACTCTTTCCAGTTTTTAACGAAAGTTATTTCCTTTTTCACCTAAGCCCTCTATGGGATTCCAAACATCACTTTGCAAATTTTACAAGAACAGTCTTAGCGAAAGGCTTCTTGAGCAGAAAGCTGTAACTCTCTGAGATGAATTAACAGAACACAAAGCAGTTTCTCAGAAAGCTTCTTTTAGGTTTTTATCTTAGGATATTTCCATTTTCACCATAGCCACCTATGGCCTTCCAAATATCACTTTGCAAACTCCACAAGAACAGTCTTAGCGAAAAGCTTCTTGAGGGGAAAGCTGTAACTCTGTCAGATGAATTAACAGAACCCAAAGCAGTTTCTCATAAAGCTTCTTTTCAGTTGTGATCTTAGGATATTTCCTTTTTCAGCATAGCCCTGTATGGGCTTACAAATGTCACTTTGCAAATTCATCAAGAACAGTCTTAGTGAAAGGCTTCTTGAGGGGAAAGCTGTAGCTCTGTGAGATGAATTAACAGACCACATAGCAGTTACTCAGAAAGCTGCTTTCCAGTTTTTAACAGAAGATATATCCTATTTCACCATAGCCCTCTATGGGCTTCCAAATATCACTCTACAAATTGCACAAGAGCAGTCTTAGAGAAAGGCTTCTTGAGAAGAATGCTGTAACTCTGTGAGATGAATTAACAGAACACAAAGCAGTTTCTCAGATATCTTCTTTCCTGTTTTTAACTGAACTTGTTTCGATTTTCACCATAGCCCCCATGGGCTTCCAAATATCACTTTGCAAATTCCACAAGAACAGTCTTAGCGAAAGGCTTCTTGAAGGCAAAGCTGTAACTCTGTGAGATGAATTAAGAGAACTCAAACCAGTTTCTCAGAAAGCTTCTTTCAGTTTTTATCTTAGGATATTTCCTTTTTTCATAGCCCTCTCTGGGCTTCTAAATATCACTTTGCAAAGTTCACAAAAACATTCTTACCGAAAGGCTTCTTGATGGGAAAGTTATAACTCTGTGAGTTGAATTAACAGAACACAAAGCAGTTTCTCAGAAAGCTTCTTTTCAGTTTTTATCTTAGGATATTTGCTTTTTCAACATATCCCATTATGGGCTTCCAAATATCAATTTGCAAATTCCACAAGAACAGTCTTAGCGAAAGCCTTCTTGAGGGGAAAGTTGCAACTCTGTGAGATGTTTTAACAGAACCCAAAGCAGCTTGTCAGAAATCTTCTTTCCAGTTTTCAACTGAAGATATTTCCTTATTTACCTTAGCCCTCTATGGGCTTCCAAAATCACTTTGCAAATTCCACAAGAACTGTCTCAGGGACAGGCTTCTTGAGGGGAGAGCTGTAATTCTGTGAGATGAATTAATGGAAAACAAAACATTTTCTCAGAAAACTTCTTTCCAGTTTTTAACGGAAGAAATTTCCCTTTTCACCATAGCGCACTATGGGCTTCCAAGTATTACTTTGCAAATTTCACAAGAACAGTCTAAGCGAAAGTGTTCTTGAGATAGGCTTCTTGAGGGGAAAGCTGTAACTCTCTGAGTTGAATTAACAGAACACAAAGCAGTTTCTCAGAAAGCTTCTTTACAGGTTTTATATTAGGATAATTCCTTCTTCACCATAGCCCTGTATTGGCTCCAAATATCACTTTGCAAATTCCACAAGAAAAGCCTTAGCGAAAGGATTCTTGAGGAGAAAGCTGTAACTCTGTGAGATGAATTAATAGAACACAAAGCAGTTTCTCAGAAAGCTTCTTTCAAGTAGCTAACTGAAGATATTTCCTTTTTGACCATACGGGCTTCCAAATATCACTTACCAAATTCCACAAGAACAACCTTAGTGAAAGGCTTCTTGAGGAGAAAGCTGTAACTCTGTGAGATGAATTAACAGAATACAAAGCAGTTTCTCAGAAAGCTTCTTTCCAGTTTTTGTCTGAAGATGTTTCCTTTTTCACCATAGCCCTCTATGGGCTTCCAAATATCACTTTGAAAATTTCACAAGAACAGTCTTCATGAAAGGTTTCTTGAGGGGAAATCTTTAACTCTGGAGATGAATTAACAGATCCCAAAGCAGTTTCTCAGAAAGCTTCTTTTCGGTTTTTATCTTAGGATATTTCCAGTTTCACCATAGCCCTCTATGGGCTTCTAAATATCACTTTGCAAATTCCACAGGAACAGTCTTAGCGAAATGCTTCTTGAGGAGAAAGCTTTAACACTGTGAGTTGAATTAACAGAACACAAAGCGGTTTCACAGAAAGCTTTTCAGTTTTTATCCTAGGATATTTCCTTTTTCACCATAGCCCTCTATGGGCTTCCATATATCACTTTGAAAATTCCACAGGAACAGTCTTAGTGAACGACTTCTTGAGGGGAAAGCTGAAACTCTGTGAGATGAATTATCATAGCATCATGCAGTTTCTCAGAAAGATTCTTTCCAGTTTTTAACGGAAGACATTTCCTCTTTCAAAATAGCCCCATAAGGGCTTCGAAATACCACCTTGCAAATTCCACAGGAACAGTCTTAGTGAATGACGTTTTGAGGGGAAAGCTATAACTCTGTGAGATGAATTAAGAGAACACAATGCAGTTTCTCAGAAAGCTTCTTTTGGGTTTTTATCTTAGGATATTTCCCTTTTCGCCATATCCCTCTATCGGCTTGCAATATCACTTTGCAAATTCCACAAGAACAATCTCAGTGAATGGCTTCTTGATGGGAAAGCTGTAACTGTGTGAGATGAATTAACAGAACACAAATCAGTTTCTCAGAATGCTTCTTTTCAGTTTTTATCTTAGGACATTTACTTTTTCACCATAGCCTTCTATGGGCTTCCAAATATCACTTTGCAAATTCCAAAACAACAGTCTTAGCGAAAGGCTTCTTGAGGGTACAGCTGTGACCCTGTGAGATGAATTAACAGAACACAAAACAGTTTCTCAGAAAACTTCTTTCCAGTTTTAAACTGAAGGTATTTCCTTTCTCACCATAGCCCTCTATAGGCTTGCAAATATCACTTTGCAAATTCCACAAGAACAGTCTTAGTGAAAGGCCTCTTGAGGGGAAAGCTGTAACTCTGTGAGATGAATTAACAGAACACAAAGCAGTTTCTCAGAAATCTTCTTTCCAGTTTTTAACTGAAGATATTTCCTTTTTCAATAGGCCTCTGTGGGCTTCAAAATATCACTTTGCAAATTCCACAACAACCGTCTTAGCCAACGGCTTCTTGAGGGGAATGGTGTAACTCTGTGATATGAATTAACAGAACAAAAAGCCGTTTCTCTGAAAGCTTCTTTTCGGTTTTTATCTTAGGATATTTCCTTTTTCACCATAGCCCTCATTGGGCTTCCAAATATCACTTTGTTAATTTCACAAAAACAGTCTTAGTGAACAGCTTCTTGAAGGGAAAGCTGTAAATCTGTGAGTTGAACTAACAGAACACAAAGCAGTTTCTCAGAAATCTTCTTTCCAGTTTTTAACGAAAGTTATTTCCTTTTTCACCTAAGCCCTCTATGGGATTCCAAACATCACTTTGCAAATTTTACAAGAACAGTCTTAGCGAAAGGCTTCTTGAGCAGAAAGCTGTAACTCTCTGAGATGAATTAACAGAACACAAAGCAGTTTCTCAGAAAGCTTCTTTTAGGTTTTTATCTTAGGATATTTCCATTTTCACCATAGCCCACTATGGCCTTCCAAATATCACTTTGCAAATTCCACAAGAACAGTCTTAGCGAAAAGCTTCTTGAGGGGAAAGCTGTAACTCTGTCAGATGAATTAACGGAACCCAAAGCAGTTTCTCATAAAGCTTCTTTTCAGTTTTTATCTTAGGATATTTCCTTTGTCAGCATAGCACTGTATGGTCTTACAAATGTCACTTTGCAAATTCATTAAGAACAAACTTAGCGAAAGGCTTCTTGAGGGGAAAGCTGTAGCTCTGTGAGATGAATTAACAGACCACAAAGCAGTTACTCAGAAAGCTGCTTTCCAGTTTTTAACAGAAGATATTTCCTTTTTCACCATATCCCTCTATGGGATTCCAAATATCACTTTGCAACTTCCACAAGAACAGTCTTAGCGAAAGGCTTCCTGAGGAAGAGGCTGTAACTCTGTGAGTTGAACTAACAGTACACTAAGCAGTTTCTCAGAAAGCTTCTTTTCGGTTTTTATCTTAGGATATCTCCATTTTCACCATAGCCCTCTATGGGCCTCCGAATATCACTTTGCAAATTCCACAAAAACAGTCTTAGCGAAAGGCTTCTGGACGGGAAAGCTGTAACTCTGTGAGATGAATTAACAGAACACAAAGCAGTTTCTCAGAGAGCTTCTTTCAAGTAGTTAATTGAAGATAATTCCTTTTTCACCATAGACCTCTACGGGCTTCCAAATATCACTTTGCAAATTCCACAAGAACAGCCTTAGCGAAAGGCTTCTTGAGGAGAATGTTGTAACTCTGTGAGATGAATTAACAGAACACAAAGCAGTTTCTCAGAAAGCTTCTTTCCTGTTTTTAACTGAACTTGTTTCGATTTTCACCATAGCCCCCATGGGCTTCCAAATATCACTTTGCAAATTCCACAAGAACTGTCTTAGCGAAAGGCTTCTTGAAGGGAAAGCTGTAACTCTGTGAGATGAATTAACAGAACTCAAACCAGTTTCTCAGAAAGCTTCTTTCAGTTTTTATCTTAGGATATTTCCTTTTTTCATAGCCCTCTCTGGGCTTCTAAATATCAATTTGCAAAGTTCACAAAAACATTCTTACCGAAAGGCTTCTTGATGGGAAAGCTATAACTCTGTGAGATGAATTAACAGAACACAATGTAGTTTCTCACAAAGCTTCTTTTCAGTTTTTTTCTTAGGATATTTGGTTTTTCACCATATCCCTTTATGGGCTTCCAAATATCACTTTGCAAATTCCACAAGAGCAGTCTTAGCAAAAGGCTTCTTGAGGGGAAAGTTGCAACTCTGTGAGATGTATTAACAGAACCCAAAGCAGTTTGTCAGAAATCTTCTTTCCAGTTTTCAACTGAAGATATTTCCTTATTTACCATAGCCCTCTATGGGCTTCCAGATATCACTTTGCAAATTCCACAAGAACTGTCTCAGGGACAGGCTTCTTGAGGGGAGAGCTGTAATTCTGTGAGATGATTTAATAGAAAACAAAGCATTTTCTCAGAAAACTTCTTTCCAGTATTTAACGGAAGAAATTTCCCTTTTCACCATAGCGCACTATGGGCTTACAAGTATTACTTTGCAAATTTCACAAGAACAGTCTAAGCGAAAGTCTTCTTGAGATAGGCTTCTTGAGGGGAAAGCTGTAACTCTCTGAGTTGAATTAACAGAACACAAAGCAGTTTCTCAGAAAGCTTCTTTTCAGGTTTTATATTAGGATAATTCCTTCTTCACCATAGTCCTGTATGGGCTTCCAAATATCACTTTACAAATTCCACAAGAAAAGTCTTAGCGAAAGGATTCTTGAGGAGAAAGCTGTAACTCTGTGAGATGAATTAATAGAACACAAAGCAGTTTCTCAGAAAGCTTCTTTCAAGTAGTTAACTGAAGATATTTCCTTTTTGACCATAGTCCTCTACGGGCTTCCAAATATCACTTACCAAATTCCACAAGAACAACCTTAGTGAAAGGCTTCTTGAGGTGAACGCTGTAACCCTGTGAGATGAATTAACAGAACACAAAGCCACCGTAGCCCTCCATGGGCTTCCAAATATCACTTTGAAAATTTCACAAGAACAGTCTTCATGAAAGATTTCTTGAGAGGAAAACTTTAACTCTGGAGATGAATTAACAGATCACAAAGCAGTTTCTCAGAAAGCTTCTTTTCGGTTTTTATCTTAGGATATTTCCAGTTTCACCATAGCCCTCTATGAGCTTCTAAATATCACTTTGCAAATTCCACAAAAAAGTCTTAGCGAAACGCTTCTTGAGGAGAAAGCTTTAACACTGTGAGTTGAATTGACAGAACACAAAGCGGTTTCACAGAAAGCTTCTTTTCAGTTTTTATCCTCGGATATTTCCTTTTTCACCATAGCCCTCTATGGGCTTCCATATATCACTTTGAAAATTCCACAGGAACAGTCTTAGTGAACGGCTTCTTGAGGGGAAAGCTGAAACCCTCTGAGATGAATTATCATAGCATCAAGCAGTTTCTCAGAAAGATTCTTTCCAGTTTTTAACTGAAGACATTTCCTTTTTCAAAATAGCCCTATAAGGGCTTCGACATATCACCTTGCAAATTCCACAGGAACAGTCTTAGTGAATGACTTCTTGAGGGGAAAGCTATAACTCTGTGAGATGAATTAAGAGAACACAATGCAGTTTCTCAGACAGCTTCTTTTGGGTTTTTATCTTAGGATATTTCCTTTTTCGCCACAACCCTCTATCGGCTTGCAATATCACTTTGCAAATTCCACAAGAACAGTCTCAGTGAATGGCTTCTTGACGGGAAAGCTGTAACTGTGTGAGAAGAATTAACAGAACACAAATCAGTTTCTCAGAATGCTTCTTTTCAGTTTTTATCTTAGGACATTTCCTTTTTCACCATAGCCTTCTATGGGCTTCCAAATATCACTTTGCAAATTCCACAAGAACAGACTTAGCGAAAGGCTTCTTCAGCGGAAAGCTGTAACTCTGTGAGATGAATTAACAGAACACAAAGCAGCTTCTCCGAAAGCTTCTTTCCAGTTTTTTACAGAAGATATTTCAGTTTTCACCATAGCCCTCTAAGGGCTTTCAAATATCACTTTGCAAATTCCAAAACAACAGTCTTAGCGAAAGGCTTCTTCAGGGTACAGCTGTGACCTTGTGAGATGAATTAACAGAACACAAAGCAGTTTCTCAGAAAACTTCTTTCCAGTTTTAAACTGAAGGTATTTCCTTTCTCACCATAGCCCTCTGTAGGCTTCCAAATATCACTTTGCAAATTCCACAAGAACAGCCTTAGCGGAAGGCTTCTTGAGGGGAAAGCTGTAGCTCTGTGAGATCAATTAACAGAACGCAAAGCAGTTTCTCAGAAAGCTTCTTTTCAGTTTTTATCTTAGCATATTTCCTTTTTCACCATTGCCCTCTACGGGCATCCAAATATCACTTAGCAAATTCCACAAGAAGAGCCTTAGCGAAAGGCTTCTTCAGGAGAACGATGTAACTCTGTGAGATGAATTAACAGAACACAAAGCAGTTTCTCAGAAAGCTTCTTTCCACTATTTAACTGAAGTTGTTTCCTTTTTCACCATAGGCCCCTATGGGCTCCCAAATATCACTTTGCAAATTCCACAAGAACAGTCTTAGCGAAAGGCCTCTTGAGGGGAAAGCTGTAACTCTGTGAGATGAATTAACAGAACACAAAGCAGTTTCTCAGAAAGCTTCTTTTCAGTTTTTATCTTAGGATATTTCCTTTTTTCATAGCCCTCTAAGGGCTTCTAAATATCACTTTGCAAATTTCACAACAGCAGTCTTAGCGAAAGTCTTTTCCAGGGGAAAGCTGTAACTCTGAGAGATGAATTAACATAACGCAAAGGAGTTTCTCAGAAAGCTTCTTTCCAGTTTTTAACTGAAGATATTTCCTTCTTTACCATAGCCCTCTATAGGCTTCCAAATATCACTTTGAAAATTCCACAAGAACAGCCTTAGCGAAAGGCTTCTTGAGGGGAAAGCTGTAACGCCGTGAGATCAATTAACAGAACACAAAGCGGTTTCTCAGAAAGTTTCTTTTCAGTTTCTATCTTAGGATATTTCCTTTTTCACCATAGCCCTCTACTTGCTTCACAATATCACTTGGCTAATTCCACAAGAACAGTCTTACCGAAAGGCTTCTTGGTGTGAAAGCTATAACTCTGTGAGATCAATTAACAGAACACAAAGCAGTTTCTCAGAAAGTTTCTTTCCAGTTTTTAACGGAAGACAGTTCCTTTTTCACCATAGCCCTCTACTTGCTTCACAATATCACTTGGCTAATTCCACAAGAACAGTCTTTGCGAAAGGCTTCTTGAGGGGAAAGCTGTAACACTGGGTGATCAATTAACGGAAAACAAAGCAGTCTCTCAGAACGTTTCTTTCCAGTTTTCAACGGAAGATATTTCCTTTTTCACCATAGACCTCTAAGGACATCCAAATATCACTTTGCAAATCCCACAAGAAAAGTCTTAGCGAAAGGCTTCATGAAGGGAAACTGTAACTCTGTAGGATGATTTAACGCAGCACAAAGCAGTTTCTCAGAAAGCTTCTTTCCAGTTTGTAACCGAAGATATTTCGTTTTTCACCATAGCCCACTATGGGCTTCCAAATATCACTTTGAATATTCCACCAAAACAGTCTCAGCGAAAGGCTTCTTGAGGGGAAAGCTCTAACTCTGTGAAATGAATTCACAGAACAAAAAGCAGTTTCTCAGAAAGCTTCTGTCCGGTTTTTAACGGAAGAGATTTCCTTTTTCACCATAGCCCTCTGTGGGCTTCCAAATATCACTTTGCCAATCCCACAAGAACAGTCTTAGCGACAGGCTTCATGAGGGGAAAAGTGTAACTCTGTAAGATGATTTAACAGAACACAAAGCAGTTTCTCAGAAAGCTTCTTTTCGGTTTTTATCTTAGGATATTTCCCTTTTCGCCATAATCCTCTATCGGCTTCCAATATCACTTTGCAAATTCCACAAGAACAGTCTCAGTGAACGGCTTCTTGACCGGAAAGCTGTAACTATGTGAGATGAATTAACAGACAAAGCAGTTTCTCAGAAAGCTTCTTTTCAGTTTTTATCTTAGGACAATTTCTTTTTCACCATAGCCTTCTATGGGCTTCCAAATATCACTTTGCAAATTCCACAAGAACAAAGTTAGCGAAAGGCTTCTTCAGGGGAAAGCTGTAACTCTGTGAGGTGAATTAAGAGAACACAAAGCAGTTTCTCAGAAAGCTTCTATCCAGTTTTTAACGGAAGATATTTCCTTTTTCTGCATAGACTTCTAACGGCTTCCAAATATCACCTTGCAAATACCACAGGAACAGTCTTAGTGAATGGCTTGTTGAGGTGAAAGCTATAATTCTGTGAGATGAATTAAGAGAATACAATGAAGTTTCTCAGAAAGCTCCTTCTCGGTTTTTATCTTAAGAAATTACCTTTTTAGCGATAATCCTCTATGGGCTTCCAGTATCACTTTGCAAATTCCACAGGAACAGTCTCAGTGAACGGCTTGTTTAGAGGAAAGCTGTAACTCTGTGAGATGAATTAAGAGAACACAGCGCAGTTTCTAATAAAGCTTCCTTTCGGTTTTTATCTTAGGATATTTTCTTTTTCGCCAGAGCCTCCTATGGGCTTCCAAATATCACTTTGCAAATTCCACAAGAATAGTCTTAGGGAAAGATTTCTTGAGGGGAAAGCTGTAACTCTCTGATCAATTAACAACAAAAAAAAAGCAGTTTCTCAGAAATCTTCTTTCAAATTTTTAACGGAAGATATTTCCTTTTTCACCATAGCCCTCTATGGGTTTCCAAATATCACATTTCAAGTTCCACAAGAACAGTCTTAGCGAAAGGCTTTTGGAGGAGAAAGCTTAAATCTGTAATATGAATTAACAGACACAAAACTGTTTTTCAGAACGCTTCTTTCCACTTTTTAACGGAAGATATTTCCTTTTTTCACCATGGCCCTCAATGGGCTTCCAAATATCACTTTGCAAATATCACAAGAACAGTCTTACTGAATGGCTTCTTAAGAGGAAAGCTGTAACTCTGTGAGATGAACTAGCAGAACACAAAGCAGTTTCTCAGAAAGCTTCTTTCCAGTTTTTAACGGAAGATATTTCCTTTTCCACCATAGCCCTCTATGGGCTTCTGAATATCACTTTGCAAATTCCACAAGAACAGTCTTAGCGAAAGGCTTCTTGAAGGGAAAGCTGTAACTCTGTGAGATGAATTAACAGAACCCACAGCAGTTTCTCAGAAATCTTCTTTCCAGTTTTTAACGGAAGATATTTCCTTTTTCACCGTATCCCTCTATGGGCTTCCAAATATCACTTTGCAACATCCACAAGAACAGTCATAGCAAACGGCTTCCTGCGGGGAAAGCTGTAGCTCTGTGAGATTAATTAACAGACAACAAAGCAGTTACTCAGAAAGCTTCTTTCCAGTTTTTAACGGTAGAGATTTCCTTTTTCACCATATCCCTCTATGGGCTTCGAAATATCACTTTGCAAATTCCACAAGAACAGTCTTAGTGAACGGCTTCTTGAGGGGAAAGCTATAACTCTGTAAGATGAATTAAGAGAACACAGTGCTGTTTTTCAGAAGGCATCTTTTCGGTTTTTATGTTATGATATTTCTTTTTCACCATAGCTCTCTAAGGGCTTCTAAATATCACTTTGCAAATTCCACAAGAACAGTCTTAGGGGAAGGCTTCTTGAAGGGAAATCTGTAACACTGTGAGATGAATTAACAGAACAGAAAGTAGTTTCTCAGAAAGCTTCTTTCCAGTTTTTAAAGGAAGTTATTTCCTTCATTAACATAGCCTTCTATGGGCTTCCATATATCAGTTTGCAAATTTCACAAGAACAGTCTTAGCGAAGGGCTTCTTGAGGAGAAAGCTGTAACTCTCTGAGATTAATTAACAGACAACAAAGCAGTTACTCAGAATTCTTCTTTCAAGTTTTTAACGGAAGGTATTTCCTTTTTCACCATAGCCCTCTATGGGTTTCCAAATACCACATTTCAAGTTCCACAAGAACAGTCTTAGCGAAAGGCTATTTTAGGAGAAAGCTGTAAATCTGTAAGATGAATTAACAAACACAAAACTGTTTCTCAGAAAGCTTCTTTCCAGTTTTTATCTTAGGATATTTCCTTTTTCACCGTAGCCCTCTATGGGCTTCCAAATATCACTTTGCAAATTCCACAAGAACAGTCTTAGAGAAAGGCTTCTTGAGGGGAATGCTGAAACACTGTGCGATGAATTAACCGAACACAAAACAGTTTCTCAGAAAGCCTCTTTTCAGTTTTTATCTTAGGAAATTTCCTTTTTCACCATAGACCTCTATGGGCTTCCAAAAATCACTTTCAAATTCCACAAAAACAGTCTTGGGGAAAGGCTTCTTTTCGGGAAAGCTGTAACTCTGTGAGATGAATTAACAAACACAAAGCAGTTTCTCAGAAATCTTCTTTTCAGTTTTTAACGGAAGATATTTTCTTTTTTGCCACAGCTCTCTATGAGCTTCCAAATATCACTTTGAAAATTCCACAAGAACAGTCTTAGGGAAAGGCTTCTTGAGTGTAAAGCTGTAATTCTGTGAGATCATTTAAGAAAATACAAAGCAGATTCTCAGAAATCTTCTCTCAAGTTTTTAACGGAAGATATTTTCTTTTTCACCAGAGTCCTCTAAGGGCTTCCAAATATCACATTTGAAATTCCACAAGAACAGTCTTAGCGAAAGGCTTTTTGAGGAGAAAGATGTAAATCTGTACGATGATTTTACAGACACAAAACAGTTTCTCAGAAATCTTCTTTTCAGTTTTTAATGGAAGATGTTTTCTTTTTCACGATAGCCCTCTATGGGCTTTCAAATATCACTGGGCAAATTCCACAAGAACAGCCTTAGCGAAAATCTTCATTGGGAGAAAGCTGTAACTCTGTGAGATGAATTAACAGAACACAAAGCAGTTTCTCAGAAAGCTTCTTTTCAGTTTTTATATTAGGACAATTTCTTTTTCACCATAGCCTTATATGGGCTTCCAAATATCACTTTGCAAATTCCACAAGAACAAAGTTAGCGAAAGGCTTCTTCAGGGGAAAGCTGTAACTCTGTGAGGTGAATTAAGAGAACACAAAGCAGTTTCTCAGAAAGCTTCTATCCAGTTTTTAACGGAAGATATTTCCTTTTTCTGCATAGACTTCTAACGGCTTCCAAATATCACCTTGCAAATTCCACAGGAACAGTCTTAGTGAATGGCTTGTTGAGGTGAAAGCTATAATTCTGTGAGATGAATTAAGAGAATACAATGAAGTTTCTCAGAAAGCTCCTTCTCGGTTTTTATCTTAAGAAATTACCTTTTTAGCGATAATCCTCTATGGGCTTCCAATATCACTTTGCAAATTCCACAAGAACAGTCTCAGTGAACGGCTTGTTTAGAGGAAAGCTGTAACTCTGTGAGATGAATTAAGAGAACACAGCGCAGTTTCTAATAAAGCTTCCTTTCGGTTTTTATCTTAGGATATTTTCTTTCTCGCCAGAGCCTCCTATGGGCTTCCAAATATCACTTTGCAAATTCCACAAGAATAGTCTTAGGGAAAGATTTCTTGAGGGGAAAGCTGTAACTTTCTGATCAATTAACAAAAAAAAAAAAAGCTGTTTCTCAGAAATCTTCTTTCAAATTTTTAACGGAAGATATTTCCTTTTTCACCATAGCCCTCTATGGGTTTCCAAATATCACATTTCAAGTTCCACAAGAACAGTCTTAGCGAAAGGCTTTTGGAGGAGAAAGCTTAAATCTGTAATATGAATTAACAGACACAAAACTGTTTTTCAGAACGCTTCTTTCCACTTTTTAACGGAAGATATTTCCTTTTTTCACCATGGCCCTCAATGGGCTTCCAAATATCACTTTGCAAATATCACAAGAACAGTCTTACTGAATGGCTTCTTGAGAGGAAAGCTGTAACTCTGTGAGATGAACTAGCAGAACACAAAGCAGTTTTTCAGAAAGCTTCTTTCCAGTTTTTAACGGAAGATATTTCCTTTTCCACCATAGCCCTCTAAGGGCTTCCGAATATCACTTTGCAAATTCCACAAGAACAGTCTTAGCGAAAGGCTTCTTGAAGGGAAAGCTGTAACTCTGTGAGATGAATTAACAGAACCCACAGCAGTTTCTCAGAAATCTTCTTTCCAGTTTTTAACGGAAGATATTTCCTTTTTCACCATATCCCTCTATGGGCTTCCAAATATCACTTTGCAACATCCACAAGAACAGTCATAGCAAACGGCTTCCTGCGGGGAAAGCTGTAGCTCTGTGAGATTAATTAACAGACAACAAAGCAGTTACTCAGAAAGCTTCTTTCCAGTTTTTAACGGTAGAGATTTCCTTTTTCACCATATCCCTCTATGGGCTTCGAAATATCACTTTGCAAATTCCACAAGAACAGTCTTAGTGAACGGCTTCTTGAGGGGAAAGCTATAACTCTGTAAGATGAATTAAGAGAACACAGTGCTGTTTTTCAGAAGGCATCTTTTCGGTTTTTATGTTATGATATTTCTTTTTCACCATAGCTCTCTAAGGGCTTCTAAATATCACTTTGCAAATTCCACAAGAACAGTCTTAGGGGAAGGCTTCTTGAAGGGAAATCTGTAACACTGTGAGATGAATTAACAGAACAGAAAGTAGTTTCTCAGAAAGCTTCTTTCCAGTTTTTAAAGGAAGTTATTTCCTTCATTAACATAGCCTTCTATGGGCTTCCATATATCAGTTTGCAAATTTCACAAGAACAGTCTTAGCGAAGGGCTTCTTGAGGAGAAAGCTGTAACTCTCTGAGATTAATTAACAGACAACAAAGCAGTTACTCAGAATTCTTCTTTCAAGTTTTTAACGGAAGGTATTTCCTTTTTCACCATAGCCCTCTATGGGTTTCCAAATACCACATTTCAAGTTCCACAAGAACAGTCTTAGCGAAAGGCTATTTTAGGAGAAAGCTGTAAATCTGTAAGATGAATTAACAAACACAAAACTGTTTCTCAGAAAGCTTCTTTCCAGTTTTTATCTTAGGATATTTCCTTTTTCACCGTAGCCCTCTATGGGCTTCCAAATATCACTTTGCAAATTCCACAAGAACAGTCTTAGAGAAAGGCTTCTTGAGGGGAATGCTGAAACACTGTGCGATGAATTAACCGAACACAAAACAGTTTCTCAGAAAGCCTCTTTTCAGTTTTTATCTTAGGAAATTTCCTTTTTCACCATAGACCTCTATGGGCTTCCAAAAATCACTTTCAAATTCCACAAAAACAGTCTTGGGGAAAGGCTTCTTTTCGGGAAAGCTGTAACTCTGTGAGATGAATTAACAAACACAAAGCAGTTTCTCAGAAATCTTCTTTTCAGTTTTTAACGGAAGATATTTTCTTTTTTGCCACAGCTCTCTATGAGCTTCCAAATATCACTTTGAAAATTCCACAAGAACAGTCTTAGGGAAAGGCTTCTTGAGTGTAAAGCTGTAATTCTGTGAGATCATTTAAGAAAATACAAAGCAGATTCTCAGAAATCTTCTCTCAAGTTTTTAACGGAAGATATTTTCTTTTTCACCAGAGTCCTCTAAGGGCTTCCAAATATCACATTTGAAATTCCACAAGAACAGTCTTAGCGAAAGGCTTTTTGAGGAGAAAGATGTAAATCTGTACGATGATTTTACAGACACAAAACAGTTTCTCAGAAATCTTCTTTTCAGTTTTTAATGGAAGATGTTTTCTTTTTCACGATAGCCCTCTATGGGCTTTCAAATATCACTGGGCAAATTCCACAAGAACAGCCTTAGCGAAAATCTTCATTGGGAGAAAGCTGTAACTCTGTGAGATGAATTAACAGAACACAAAGCAGTTTCTCAGAAAGCTTCTTTTCAGTTTTTATATTAGGACAATTTCTTTTTCACCATAGCCTTATATGGGCTTCCAAATATCACTTTGCAAATTCCACAAGAACAAAGTTAGCGAAAGGCTTCTTCAGGGGAAAGCTGTAACTCTGTGAGGTGAATTAAGAGAACACAAAGCAGTTTCTCAGAAAGCTTCTATCCAGTTTTTAACGGAAGATATTTCCTTTTTCTGCATAGACTTCTAACGGCTTCCAAATATCACCTTGCAAATTCCACAGGAACAGTCTTAGTGAATGGCTTGTTGAGGTGAAAGCTATAATTCTGTGAGATGAATTAAGAGAATACAATGAAGTTTCTCAGAAAGCTCCTTCTCGGTTTTTATCTTAAGAAATTACCTTTTTAGCGATAATCCTCTATGGGCTTCCAATATCACTTTGCAAATTCCACAAGAACAGTCTCAGTGAACGGCTTGTTTAGAGGAAAGCTGTAACTCTGTGAGATGAATTAAGAGAACACAGCGCAGTTTCTAATAAAGCTTCCTTTCGGTTTTTATCTTAGGATATTTTCTTTCTCGCCAGAGCCTCCTATGGGCTTCCAAATATCACTTTGCAAATTCCACAAGAATAGTCTTAGGGAAAGATTTCTTGAGGGGAAAGCTGTAACTTTCTGATCAATTAACAAAAAAAAAAAAAGCTGTTTCTCAGAAATCTTCTTTCAAATTTTTAACGGAAGATATTTCCTTTTTCACCATAGCCCTCTATGGGTTTCCAAATATCACATTTCAAGTTCCACAAGAACAGTCTTAGCGAAAGGCTTTTGGAGGAGAAAGCTTAAATCTGTAATATGAATTAACAGACACAAAACTGTTTTTCAGAACGCTTCTTTCCACTTTTTAACGGAAGATATTTCCTTTTTTCACCATGGCCCTCAATGGGCTTCCAAATATCACTTTGCAAATATCACAAGAACAGTCTTACTGAATGGCTTCTTGAGAGGAAAGCTGTAACTCTGTGAGATGAACTAGCAGAACACAAAGCAGTTTTTCAGAAAGCTTCTTTCCAGTTTTTAACGGAAGATATTTCCTTTTCCACCATAGCCCTCTAAGGGCTTCCGAATATCACTTTGCAAATTCCACAAGAACAGTCTTAGCGAAAGGCTTCTTGAAGGGAAAGCTGTAACTCTGTGAGATGAATTAACAGAACCCACAGCAGTTTCTCAGAAATCTTCTTTCCAGTTTTTAACGGAAGATATTTCCTTTTTCACCATATCCCTCTATGGGCTTCCAAATATCACTTTGCAACATCCACAAGAACAGTCATAGCAAACGGCTTCCTGCGGGGAAAGCTGTAGCTCTGTGAGATTAATTAACAGACAACAAAGCAGTTACTCAGAAAGCTTCTTTCCAGTTTTTAACGGTAGAGATTTCCTTTTTCACCATATCCCTCTATGGGCTTCGAAATATCACTTTGCAAATTCCACAAGAACAGTCTTAGTGAACGGCTTCTTGAGGGGAAAGCTATAACTCTGTAAGATGAATTAAGAGAACACAGTGCTGTTTTTCAGAAGGCATCTTTTCGGTTTTTATGTTATGATATTTCTTTTTCACCATAGCTCTCTAAGGGCTTCTAAATATCACTTTGCAAATTCCACAAGAACAGTCTTAGGGGAAGGCTTCTTGAAGGGAAATCTGTAACACTGTGAGATGAATTAACAGAACAGAAAGTAGTTTCTCAGAAAGCTTCTTTCCAGTTTTTAAAGGAAGTTATTTCCTTCATTAACATAGCCTTCTATGGGCTTCCATATATCAGTTTGCAAATTTCACAAGAACAGTCTTAGCGAAGGGCTTCTTGAGGAGAAAGCTGTAACTCTCTGAGATTAATTAACAGACAACAAAGCAGTTACTCAGAATTCTTCTTTCAAGTTTTTAACGGAAGGTATTTCCTTTTTCACCATAGCCCTCTATGGGTTTCCAAATACCACATTTCAAGTTCCACAAGAACAGTCTTAGCGAAAGGCTATTTTAGGAGAAAGCTGTAAATCTGTAAGATGAATTAACAAACACAAAACTGTTTCTCAGAAAGCTTCTTTCCAGTTTTTATCTTAGGATATTTCCTTTTTCACCGTAGCCCTCTATGGGCTTCCAAATATCACTTTGCAAATTCCACAAGAACAGTCTTAGAGAAAGGCTTCTTGAGGGGAAAGCTGAAACACTGTGCGATGAATTAACCGAACACGAAACAGTTTCTCAGAAAGCCTCTTTTCAGTTTTTATCTTAGGATATTTCCTTTTTCACCATAGACCTCTATGGGCTTCCAAAAATCACTTTCAAATTCCACAAAAACAGTCTTGGGGAAAGGCTTCTTTTCGGGAAAGCTGTAACTCTGTGAGATGAATTAACAAACACAAAGCAGTTTCTCAGAAATCTTCTTTTCAGTTTTTAACGGAAGATATTTTCTTTTTTGCCACAGCTCTCTATGAGCTTCCAAATATCACTTTGAAAATTCCACAAGAACAGTCTTAGGGAAAGGCTTCTTGAGTGTAAAGCTGTAATTCTGTGAGATCATTTAAGAAAATACAAAGCAGATTCTCAGAAATCTTCTCTCAAGTTTTTAACGGAAGATATTTTCTTTTTCACCAGAGTCCTCTACGGGCTTCCAAATATCACATTTGAAATTCCACAAGAACAGTCTTAGCGAAAGGTTTTTTGAGGAGAAAGATGTAAATCTGTAAGATGATTTAACAGACACAAAACAGTTTCTCAGAAATCTTCTTTTCAGTTTTTAATGGAAGATGTTTTCTTTTTCACGATAGCCCTCTATGGGCTTTCAAATATCACTGGGCAAATTCCACAAGAACAGCCTTAGCGAAAATCTTCATTGGGAGAAAGCTGTAACTCTGTGAGATGAATTAACAGAACACAAAGCAGTTTCTCAGAAATTTTTTTTCCAGTTTTTAATGGAAGATATTTCCTTTTCTACCATAGAACTCTATGGGCTTCCAAATATCACTTTGCAAATTCCACAAGAACATTCTCAGCGAAAGGCTTCTTGAAAGGAAAGCTGTAACTCTGTGAGATGAATTAACAGAACCCACAGCAGTTTCTCAGAAATCTTCTTTCCAGTTTTTAACGGAAGATATTTCCTTTTTCAGCATAGCCCTCTATGGGCATCCAAATATCACATTGCAAATTCCACAAGAACAGTCTTAGGGAAAGCGTTCTTGAGGGAAAAGCTGTGACTCCGTAAGATGAACTAACAGAACACAAAGCAGTTTCTCAGAACGCTTCTTTTCGGTTTTTATCTTAGGATATTTCCATTTTCACCATAGCCCTGTAAGGGTTTCCAAATAAGACTTTGCAAATTCCACAACTGCGTTATTGAAAGGCTTCTTGAGGGGAAAGCTGTAATTCTCTGAAATGAATTAACAGAACACAAAGAAGTTTCTCAGAAAGATTCCTTTGGGTTTTTATCATAGGATATTTGCTGTTTCACCATAGCTCTCTCTGGGCTTCTAAATATCACCTTGCAAATTTCACAAGAGCAGTCTTCGGGAAAGGTTTCT
Organism: Chlorocebus sabaeus; assembly: GCF_047675955.1. Lineage (NCBI taxonomy): Eukaryota > Metazoa > Chordata > Mammalia > Primates > Cercopithecidae > Chlorocebus > Chlorocebus sabaeus. The sequence goes on from NW_027327816.1 coordinate 112,034, forward strand.
TGAGGGAAAAGCTGTAACTCTGTGAACTGAATTAACAGAACTCAAATCAGTTTCTCAGATATCTTATTTCAAGTTTTTAACAGAAGATATTTCCTTTTTCAACTTAACCCTCTGTGGGCTTCCAAATATCACTTTGCAAATTCCACAAGAAAAGTCTTAGAGAAAGGATTCTTGAGGAGAAAGCTGTAACTCTGTGAGATGAATTAACCGAACACAAAAGAGTTTCTCAGAAAGCTTCTTTCCCGTTTTTAAAGTAAAATATTTCCTTTTTCACCATAGCCCTCTATGGGCTTCCAAATATCACTTTGCAAATTCCACAAGAACAGCCTTAGCGAAAGGTTTCTTGAGGGGAAAGCTGTAACTCTGTGAGATGAATTAACAGAACACAAAGCAGTTTCTCAGAAAGCTACTTTTCAGTTTATATCTTAGGATATTTCCTTTTTCACCATAGCCCTCTATGGGCTTCCAAATATCAGTTTGCAAATTTCACAAAAACTGTCTTAGTGAACGGCTTCTTGAGGGGAAAGCTGTAACTCTGTGAGACGAACTAACAGAACACAAAGCAATTTCCCAGAAAGCTTCTTTTCAGTTTTTATCTTAGCATAATTCCATTTTCAGCTTAGACCTCTATGGGCTTCCAAATATCACTTCGCATATTCCAAAAGAACAGTCTTAGAGAAAGGCTTCTTGAGGGGAAAGCTGTAACTCTGTAAGATGAATTAACAGAAGACAAAGCAGTTTCTCAGAAAGATTCTTTTCGGTTTTTATCTTAGGTTATTTTCATTTGCACCATAGCTCTCTATGGGCTTCCAAATATCACTTTGCCAATTCCAAAAGAACAGTCATTGCGAAAGGCTTCTTAAACGGAAAGCTGTAAATCTCTGAGATGAGTTAACAGAACAGAAAGCAGATCCTCAGAAAGCTTCTTTTCAGTTTTTATCTTAGGATATTTCCTTTTTCTCCATAGTGCTCCAAGGGCTTCCAAATATCACTTTGCAAATTCCACAAGAACAGTGTTAGCGAAAGTTTTCATGAGGGGAAAGCTGTAACTCTATGAGATGAATTAACAGAACACAAAGCGTTTTCTCAGAAGACTGCTTTCCATTTTTTAACTGAAGATATTCCATTTTTCACCATAGACCTCTTTGGCTTTCAAATATCACATTGCAAATTCCACAAGAACAGTCTTAGCGAAAGGCTTGTTGTGGAGAAAGCTGTATTTCTGTGAGATGAATTAACAGAACACAAAAAAGTTTCTCAGAAAGCTTCTTTCCAGTTTTTAACTTAAGATATTTCCTTTTTCACCATAGCACTCTATATGCGTCCAAATATCACTTTCCAAATTCCACTAGAACAGTCCTAGCGAAAGGCTTCTTGAGGAGAAAGCTGTAACCCTCTGAGATGAATTAACAGAACAAAAAGGAGTTTCTCAGAAGGCTTCTTTTCAGTTTTAAACTGAAGCTATTTCCTTTTTCACCATAGCCCTCTACGGGCTTGCAAATATCACTTTGCAAGTTAAACAAGAACAGCCTTCGCGAAAGAATTCTTGAGGGGAAAGCTGTAACTCTGTGAGATGAATTAACAGAACACAAAGCAGTCTCTCAGAAATCTTCTTTCCAGGTTTTAACTGAAGATATTTCCTTTTTCAACATGGCCGTTTATGGGCTTCCAAATATCACTTTGCAAATTCCACACAACAGTCTTAGCGAAAGGCTTCTTGAGGAAAACCTGTAACTCTCTGAGATGAATTTAAAAAAACACATAGCAGTTTCTTAGAAAGATTCTTTCCAGTTTTTAACGGAAGATATATCCTTTTTCACCATCGCCTTCTATGGGCTTCGAAATACCACTTTGCAAATTCTACAAGAACAGTCTTAGAGAAAAGTTTCTTAAGGGAATAGCTGTAAATCTGTGAGATGAATTAACAGAACACAAAGCAGTTTCTCAGTAAGATTCCTTTGGGTTTTTATTTTAGTATATTTCCTTTTTCACCATAGCTCTCTATGGGCTTCCAAATATCACCTTGCAAATTCCACAGGAACAGTCTTAGGGAAAGGCTTCTTGAGGGGAAAGCTGTAACACTGTGAGATGAATTCACAGAAAACAAAGGAGTTTCTCAGAAAGCTTCTTTGCAGTTTTAAACGGAAGATATTTCCTTTTTCACAATAGCACCCCTTGGGCTTCGAAATATCACTTTGCAAATTTCACAAGAACAGACTTAGTGAACGGCTTTTTGAGGGGCAAGGTGTAACTCTGTGAGATGAATTAACAGAACACAAAGCAGTTTCTCAGAAAGCTTCTTTCCGGTTTTTAATGGAAGATATTTCAATTTCACCATAGCCCTCTATGGGCTTCCAATTATCGCTTTGCAAATTCCACAGGAACAGTCTTAGCGTATGGCTTTTTGAAGGGAAAGCTGTAACTCTCTGAGATGAATTAACAGAACACAAAGCAGTTTCCCAGAAAGCTTCTTTTCAGTTTTTAACGGAAGATATTTCCTTTTTCACCATAGCCCTCTATGGGCTTCCAAATATCACATTCCAAATTTCACAAGAACTGTCTTAGTCTACGGATTCTTGAGGGGAAAGCTGCAAATCTGTGAGATGAATTGACGGAACAGAAAGCCGTTTCTCAGAAAGCTTCTTTCCAGTTTTCAACTGAAGATATTTCCTTTTTCACCATAGCCCTCTATGAGCTTCCAAATATCACTTTGCAAATTCGACAAGAACAGTGTTAGCGATAGGGTTCTTGAGGGGAATGCTGGAAATCTGTGAGATGAATTAACAGATCACAAAGCAGTTTCTCAGAAATCTTCTTTTCCGTTTTTATCTCAGGATATTTCCTTTTTCACCGCAGCCCTCTATGCACTTCCAAATATCATTTCGCAAATTCCAGAAAAACAGTCTTAGCGAATGGCTCCTTGAGGGAAAACTGTAACTCTGTGTGATGAATTCACAGAAAACAAAGGAGTTTCTCAGAAAACTTCTTTGCAGTTTTAAACTGATTATATTTCCTTTTTCACCATAGCACTCTTTGGGCCTCAAAATATCACTTTGCAAATTCCACAAGAACAGTCTTAGCAAAAGGCTTCTTGATGGAAAAGCTGTAACTTTCTGAGAAGAATTAACAGAAAACAAAGCAGTTTCTCAGAAAGCTTCTTTGCGGTTTTTATCTTCGGATATTTCCTTTTTCACCATAGCCCTCTATGGGCAACCAAATATCACTTAGGAAATTTCACAAGAACAGTCTTATCGAATGGCCTCTTCAGGGGAGAGCTGCAACTCTGTGAGATGAATTAACAGAACACAAAGCAGTTTTTCAGAAAGCTTCTCTTCGGTATTAACTGAAGATATTTCCTTTTTCACCATAGCCCTGTATGGGCTTCCAAATATCACTTTGCAAATTCCACAAGAAAAGTATTAGCGAAAGGGTTCTTGAGGGGGAAGCTGTAACTCTGTGAGATGAATTAAGAGAACACAAAGCAGTTTCTCAGAAAGCTTTTTTCCGGTTTGTAACTAAAGATATTTCCTTTTTCACCATAGATATCTATGGGCTTCCAAATATCACTTTGCAAATTCCAAAAGAACAGTCTTAGAGAAAGGCTTCTTTAGGTGAAAACTGTAACTCTGTGAGATGAATTAACAGAACACAAAGTAGTTTCTCAGAAAGCTTCTTACCAGTTTTAATCGGAAGATATTTCATTTTTCACCATAGCCCTCTAAGAGCTTCCGAATATCACTTTGCAAATTCCACAAGAACAGTCTTAGCGAATGGCTTCCTGAGGGGAACGCTGTAAGCTGTGAGATGAATTAACAGAACACAAAGGAGTTTCTCAGAAAGCTTTTTTTCAGTTTTTATCTTAGGATATATCCTTTTTCTCCATAGCCCTCTATGGTCTTCCAAATATCACTTTGAAATTCCACAACAACAGTCTCAGCGAATGGCTTTTTGAGGAGAAAGCTGTAACTCTGTGAGATGATTTAACATAACACAAAGCCGTTACTCAGAAACCTTCTTTTCAGTTTTTATCTTAGGATATTTCTTTTTTCCCAATATCCCTCTAGGGGTTTACAAATATCACTTTGCAAATTCGACAAGAACAGTCTTAGCAAAAAGCTACTTGAGGGGGAAGCTGTAACTCTGTGAAATGCATTAACAGAACACAAAGCAGTTTCTCAGAAAGCTTCTTTTCAGTTTTTATCTGAGGATATTTCCTTTTTCTCCATAGCCCTCTATGGGCTTCCAAATATCACTTTGCAAATTCCACAGGAACAGTCTTATAGAATGGCTTTTTGAGGGGAAAGCTGTAACTCTGTGAGATGAATTACCAGAACACAAAGCCGTTTCTCAGAAAGCTTCTTTTCAGTTTTTATCTTAGGATATTTCTTTTTTCCCAATAGCCCTCTAGGGGTTAACAAATATCACTTTGCAAATTCCACAAGAACAGTCTTAGCAAAAAGCTACTTGAGGGGGAAGCTGTAACTCTGTGAGGTGAATTAACAGAACACAAAGCAATTTCCCAGAAAGCTTCTTTCCAGTTTTAACTGAAGATATTTCCTTTTTCACCATTGCCCACTATGGGCTTCCAAATATTACTTTGGAAATTCCACAAGAACAGTCTTAGCGAAAGGCTTCTTGAGGGGAAGCTGTAACTCTGTGAGAAGAATTAACAGAACACAGGGCAGCTTCTCAGAAACATTCTTTGCAGTTTCTAACTGAAGATATTTCCTTTTTCACCATAGCCCTCTATGGGCTTCCAAATATCACTTTGCAAATTTCACAAGAACAGTCTTAGTGAAAAGCTTCTTGAGGAGAAAGATGTAAGTCTGTGAGATGAATTAAAAAAACATAAAGCAGCTTCTCAGAAAGCTTCTTTCCAGTGTTTAACTGAAGATATTTCCTTTTCCAACATAGCAATCTAAGGGCATCCAAATATCACTTTGCCAATTCCACAAGAAAAGACTTAGCGAAAGGCTTCTTGAAGGGAAAGCTGTAACTCTGTGAGATGAATTAACAGAACCCAAAGCAGTTTCTCAGAAAGCTTTCTTCCAGTTTTTAAGGGAAGATATTTCCTTTTCCACCGTAGCCCTCTATGGGATTTCAAATATCACTTTCAGAATTCCACAAGAACAGTCTGAGCGAAAAGCTTCTTCAGGGGAATGCTGTAACACTGTGGAACAATTAACAGAACACAAAGCAGATTCTCAGAAAGCTTCTTTCCATTTTTGAACGAAAGATACATCCTTTTTCACCCTAGCCCTCTAGGGGATTCCAAATATCACTTTGAAAATTCCACAATAACAATCTTAGCGAAAGGCTTCTTGAGGGCAAAGCTGTAACTATGTGCGAGGGATTAACCGTACACAAAGCAGTTCCTCAGAAAGCTTCTTTACAGCTTTTAACGGAAGATATTTCCTTTTTCACCATAGCCCTCTATGGGCTTCCAATATCACTTTGCAAAATCCACAAGAAGAATCTTAGAGAATGGCTTCATGCTGGGAAAGCAGTAACTCTGTGAGATGAATTAACAGAAGACAGAGCAGTTAATCAGAAAGCTTCTTTCTAGTTTTTAACGGAAGATATTTCCTTTTTCACCGTAGCCCTCTATGGGCTTCCAAATATCACTTTGAAAATTTCACAAGAAGAGTCTTCGTGAAAGGCTTCTTGAGGGGAAAGCTGTAACTCTGTGAGGTGAATTAACAGAACATAAAGTAGTTTCTCAGAATGCTTCTTTTCAGTTTTTATCTTAGGATATTTCCTTTTTCACCTTAACCCTCTATGGGCTTGAAAATATCACTATGAAAATTCCAGAAGAACAGTCTTAGCGAAAGGCTTCTTGAGGTGAAATCAGTGACTCTGTGAGATGAATTAACAGAACACAAAGAAGTTTCTCAGAAAGCTTCTTTTCAGTTTTTAACGGAAGATATTTCCTTTTTCACCTTAACCCTCTATGGGCTTCCAAATATCACTTTGCAAATTCCACGAGAAGAGTCTTAGCGAAAGGCTTCTTGAGGGGAAAGCAGTAACTGTGAGATGAATTAACCGAACACAAAGCAGTTTCTCAGAAAGCTTCTTTCCAGTTTTTAAGGGAAGATTTTCCTTTTTCACCTTAACCCTTTATGGGCTTCCAAATATCACTTTGCAAATTCCACAAGAACAGTCTTAGCGAAAGGCTTCTAAGGGAAAAGCAGTAACTATGAGATGAAGTGAGAGAACACAAAGCAGTTTCTCAGAAAGCTTCTTTCCATTTCTTCAAGGAAGACATATGCTTTTTCACCATAGCCTTCTATGAACTTCCAAATATCACCTTGCAAATTCCACAAGAACAGTCTTCGCAAAAGGCTTCTTGAGGGGAAAGCTGTAACTCTGTGAGATGAACTAACAGAACACAAAGCAGTTTCTCAGAAAGTTTCTTTCCAGTTTTTTATGGAAGATATTTCCTTTTTCGCCATAGCCCTCTAAAGATTTCCAAATATCCCTTTCCAAATTCCACAAGAACAGTCTTCGCGAAAGGCTTCTTGAGCGTAAAGCTGTAACTCAGTGAGATGAATTAACAGAACACAAAGCAGTTTCTCAGAAAGCTTCTTTCCAGTTTTTAAGGGAAGATTTTTCCTTTTTCACCCTTGCCCTCTATGGTCTTCCAAAAATCACTTTTCAAATTCCAAAAGAACAGATTTAGCGAAAGGCTTCTTGAAGGGAATGCTGTAACTCTGTTAGATGAGTTAGCAGAACACAAAGCAGTTTTTCAGAAAGCTTCTTTCCAGTTTTTACCGGAAGATATATCCTTTTTTACCATAACCCTCTATTGGCTTCCAAATATCACTTTGCAAATTCCACAAGAACAGTCTTAGCGAAAGGCTTCTTGAGGGGAACGCAGTAACTCTGTGAGATGAATTAACAGAACACAAATCAGTTTCTCAGAAAGCTTCTTTCCAGATCTTAAAGGAAGATATTTCCTTTTTCACCATAGCCCTCTATGGGCTTCCAAATATCACTTTGCAAATTCCTCAAGAACAGTCCTAGCGACAGTCTTCTTGAGGGGAAAGCTGTACCTGTGTGAGTTGAATTAACAGAACACAAAGTTGTTTCTCAGAAAGCTTCTTTCCAGTTTTTAACGGAAGTTATTTCTTTTTTCACCATAGCCCTCTTTGGGCTTCCAAATATCACTTTGGAAAATCCATAGGAACAGTCTTAGTGATAGGTTTCTTGATGGGAAAGCAGTAACTCTGTGAGATGAATTAACAGAACACAGAGCAGTTTCTCAGAAAGCTTCTTTCCAGTTTTTCTCGGAAGATATTTCTTTTTTCACCATAGCCCTCTATGGGCTTCCAAATATCAGTTTGGAAATTCCACAAAAAGAGTCTTAGTGTTCGGCTTCATGATAGGAAAGCTGTAACTCTGTGAGATGAATTAACAGAATACAAAGCAGTTTCTCAGAAAGCTTCTTTCCAGTTTTTAACGGAAGATATTTACTTTTCCACCATAGCCCTTTATGGGCTTCCAAATATCACCTAGCAAATTCCACAAGAACAGTCTTAGCGAAAGGGTTCTTCAGGGGAAAGCTGTAACTCTGTGGGAAGAATTAACAGAACACAAAGCAGTTTCTCTGAAAGCTTCTTTCCAGTTTTTAATGGAAGATATTTCCTTTTTCAACATAGCCCTCTAAGGATTTCCAAATATCACTTTGCAAATTCCACAAGAACAGTCTTAGCGAAAGGCTTCTTGAGGGGAAAGCTGTAACTTGGTGAGTTGTATTAACAGAACACATTGCAGTTTCTCAGAAAGCTTCCTTCCAGTTTTTAACGGAAGACATTGCCTTTTTCACCATAGCCTCCTATGAGTTTCCAAATATCACTTTGCATATTTCACAAGAGCAGTCTTAGTGAACGACTTCTTGAGGGGAAAGCTCTAACTCTGTGAGATGAAGTAAGAGAACCAAAGCCGTTTCTCAGAAAGCTTCTTTTCAATTTTTATCTTAAGGTATTTCCTTTTTCACCATAGGCCTCTATGGGCTTCCAAATATCACATTGCAAATTCCACAAGAACAGTCTTAGTGAAAGGCTTCTTGAGGGGAAAGCTGTAACTCGGTGAGATGTATTACACCAACACACGGCAGTTTCTCAGAAGGCTTCTTTCCAGTTTATAACGTAAGATATTTCCTTTATCACCATAGTCCCCTATGGGTTTCCAAATATCATTTTGCAAATTTCACAAGAATAGTCTTAGTGAACGGCTTCTTCAGGGGAAAGCTGAAACTCTGTGAGATGAACTAAAAGAACACAAAGCAGTTTCTCAGAAAGCTTCTTTCCAGTTTTTAACGGAAGAGATTTCCTTTTTCACCATAGCCCTCTAAGGGCTTCCAAATATCACTTTGCAAATTCCACAAGAACAGTCTTAGCGGAAGGCTTTTTGAGGGGAAAGCTGTAACTCTTTCAGATGAATTAACAGAACACAAAGCAGTTTCTCAGAAAGCTTCTTTTCAGATTTTAACTGAAGATATTTCCTTTTTCACCATAGCCCTCCATGTGCTTCCAATTATCACTTAGCAAATTCCACAAGAACAGTCTTAGCGAAAGGCTTCTTGAGGAGAAAGCTGTACCTCTGTGTGTTGCATTAACAGAACCAAAGCAGTTTCTCAGAAAGCTTCTTTTCAGTTTTTATCTTAGGATGTTTTCTTTTTCACCATTGCCCTATATGTGCCTCAAAATATCACTTTGCAATTCCACAAGAAAAGTCGTAGTGAACGGCTTCCTGAGGAGAAAGCTGTAACTCTGTGAGAGGAACTAACTGAACACAAAGCAGTTTCTCAGAAAGCTTCTTTTCAGTTTTTAACTGAGGATATTTCCTTTTTCACCATAGCCCTTTTGGGCTTCCAAATATCACTTTGCAAATTTCACAAGAACAGTCTTAGCTAAAGACTTCTTGAGAGGAAAGCTGTAACTCAGTGAGACGTATTAACAGAACACATGGCATTTTCTCAGAATAATTCTTTCCAGTTTTTAACGGAAGATATTTCCTTTTTCACCATAGTCCTTTATGGGTATCCAAATATCACTTTCCAAATTTCACAAAACAGTCTTAGTGAACGGCTTCTTGAGGGGAAAGCTGTAGCTCTGTGAGATGAACTAACAGTACACAAAGCAGTTTTTCATACAGCTTCTTTTCGGTTAGTATCTTAGGATATTTCCAGTTTCACAATAGCCCTCTATGGGCTTACACATATCACTTTGGAAATTCCTCAAAAACAGTCTTAGCGGAAGGCTTCTTGAGGGAAAAGCTGTAACTCTTTGAGATGAATTAACAGAACACAAAGCAGTTTCTCGGAAAGCTTGTGTTCATTTTTTAACTGAAGATATTTCCTTTTTCACCATAGCTCTCTCTGGGCTTCCAAATATCACTTTGCAAATTCCACAAGAACAGTGTTAGCGAAAGGTTTCTGGAGAGGAAAGCTGTAACTCTGTTAGACGAATTAACAGAACAGAAAGCAGTTTCTCAGAAAGCTTCTTTTCAGTTTTTATCTTAGGATGTTTCCTTTTTCACCATAGCCCTCTATGGGCTTCCAAATATCACTTTGCAAATTCCACAAGAACAGTCTTAGTGAACGGCTTCTTGAGGGGAAAGCTGTAACTCTGTGAGATGAATTAACAGAACACAAAGCTGTTTCTCAGCAATCTTCTTTCCAGTTTTTGACGGAGGATATTTCCTTTTTCACCATAGCCCTCTGTGGGATTCCAAATATCTCTTTGCAAATTCCACAGGAACAGTGTAAGCGAAAGACTTCTGGAGGGGAAAACTGTAACTCTGTGAGATGAATTAACAGAACCCAAAGCAGTTCCTCAGATATCTTCTTTCCAATTTTTAATGAAAGCTCTTTCCATTTTCACCATAGCCCTCTAAGGGCTTTCAAATATCACTTTGCAAATCACACAAGAACAGTCTTAGCGAAAACCTTCTTGACAGGAAAGCTGTAATTAAGTGAGATGCCTTAACAGAACACACGGCAGTTTCTCAAAAACATTTTTTCACGTTTTTAACGGAAGATACTTCCTTTTTCACCCTAGCCCTCTATGAGTTTTTTAATATCACTTTGCAAATTTCACAAGAATAGTCTCAGTGAACTGCTTCTTGAAAGCAAAGCTGTAACTCTGTGAGATGAACTAACAGAACACAAAGCAGTTTATCAGAAAGCTTCTTTACAGTTTTTAACGGAAAATATTTTCTTTTTCAACATAGCCCTCTATGAGATTCTAAATATCACTTTCCAAATTTCAGAAGAACAGTCTTAGTGAACGGCCTCATGAGGGGAAATCTGTAACACTTTGAGATGAATTAACAGAACAGAAAGCAGTTTCTCAGAAAGCTTCTTTTCGGATTTTATCTTACTATATTTCCTTTTTCAACATAGCCCTCTATGGTCTTCCAAATATCAGTTTGGAAATTACACAAGAACAGTCTTTGTGAAAGACATCTTGAGGGGAAAGCTGTAACTCTCTGAGATGAATTTACAGAACACAAAGCAGTTTCTCAGAAAGCTTCTTTCCAGTTTTTAACGGAAGATTTTAATTGTTCAACATAGCTCTCTATGGGCTTCCAAATATCACTTTGCAATTTGCACAAGAACAGTCTTAGCGAAAGGCATCTTGAGGTAAAAGCTGTAACTCTGTGAGATTAATTAACAGAAACAAAACAGTTTCTCAGAAAGCTTCTTTTCAGTTTTTATCTTAGGATATTTCCTTTTTCACCATAGCCTTCTATGGGCTTCCAAATATCACTTTGCAAATTCCACAAGAAAAGTCTTAGACAAAGGCTTCTGTAGGGGACAGCTGTTACTCCGATAGATGAATTAACAGAACACAAAGCTGATTCTCAGAAATCTTCTTTCCAGTTTTTAACGGAAAATATTTCCTTTTTCACCCTAGCCCTCTAGAGTCTTCCAAATATCACTTTGCAAATTCCACAAGAACAGACTTAGCGCAAGGCTTCTTGAGGGGAAAGCTGTAACTCTGTGAGATGAATTAACAGAACACAAAGCAGTTTCTCAGAAAGCTTCTTTTCAGTTTTTATCATAGGATATTTCCTTTTTCACCATAGCCCTCTATGGGCTTCCAAATATCACTTTTCAAATTCCACAGGGACAGTCTTAGAGAAAGGCTTCTTTAGGGAAAATCTGTAACTCTGTGAGATGAATTAACAGAATACAAATCAGTTTATCAGAAAGCTTTTTTTCCGTTTTTATCTTACGATATTTCCTTTTTCGCCATAGCCCACTATGGGCTTCCAAATATCACTTTGCAAATTGCACAAGAACAGTCTGAGCGAAAGGCTTCTTGAGGAGAAAACTGTAACTCTGTGAGATGAATTAACAAAACACAAAGAAGTTTCTCAGAAAGCTTCTTTCCAGTTTTTAACAGAAGATATTTCCTTTTTCTCCATAGCCCTGTAGGGGCTTCTAAATATCACTTTCCAAAATACACAAGAACAGTCTTAGCGAAAGTCTTCTTGAGGGGAAAGCTGTAACTCTGTGGAATTAATTAACAGAACACAAAGCAGTTTCTCAGAAAGCTTCTTTTCAGTTTTTATCTTAGGGTATTTCTTTTTTCACCGTAGCCCTCTAGGGGCTTCCAACTATCGTTTTGCAAATTTCACAAAAACAATCTTAGTGAACGGCTTCTTGAGGGGAAAGCTGTAACTCTGTGAGGTGAACTAACAGAACACAAAGCAGTTTCTCAGAAAGCTTCTTTTCGGTTTTTATCTGAGGATATTTCCATTTTCACAGTAGACCTCTAAGGGCTTCAAAATATCATTTTGCAAATTACACAAGAGGAGCCTTAGCAGAAGGCTTCTTGAGGGGAAAGTTATAACTCTTTGAGATGAATTAACAGAACACATAGCACTTTCTCAGAAAGCTTCTTTTCAGTTTTTAACGAAAAATATTTCCTTTTTCACCATAGCCCTCTGGGGACTTCCAAATATCACTTTGCAAATTCCACAAGAACAGTCTTAGCGAAAGCCTTCTTGAGAGGTAGGCTGTAACTCTGTGAGATGAATTAACAGAACACAAAGCAGTTTCTCAGAGCTTCTTTCCAGTTTTTAACTGAAGATATTTCCTTTTTCACCATAGCCCTCTATAGACTTCCAAATATCACTTTGCAAATCCCACAAGAACAGTCTTAGCGAAAGGCTTCTTGAGGGGAAATCTGTAACTCGGTGAGATATATTAACAGAACACACGGCAGTTTCTCAGAAAGCTTCTTTCCAGTTTTTAACGGAAGATATTTCCTTTTTCAACATAGCCCTCTGTGGGCTTCCAAATATCACTCTGCAAATCCCTCAAGAACAGTCTTAGCGAAGATCTTCTTAAGAGGAAAGCTGTAACTGTGTGAGATGTATTAACAGAACACACGTCAGTTTCTCAGAAAGCTTGTTTCCAGTTTTTAACGGAATATATTTCGGTTTTCACCATAGCCCTCAATGGGCGTTCAAATATCACTTTGCAAATTTCACAAGAAGAGCCTTAGAGAAAGGTTTCTTGAGGGGAAAACTGTAACTCTGTGAGTTGAATTAACAGACCACACAGCAGTTTCTCAGAAAACTACTTTTGAGTTATTATCTTAAGATATTTCCTTTTTCTCCAAAGCCCTCTATGGGCTTCCAAATATCACTTTGCAAATTCCACAACAACAGTCTTAGGGAAAGGCTTCTTGAGGGAAAATCTGTAACTCTGTGATACGAATTAAGAGAATACAAAGCAGTTCCTCAGAAAGCTTCTTTTCAGTTTTTATCTTAGGATATTTCCTTTTTTACCATAGCTCTGTTTGGGCTTCCAAATATCATTTTGCAAATTCCACAAGAACAGTCTTAGCGAAAGGCTTCTGGAGGTTAAAATTTTAACTCTGTGAGATGAGTTAACAGAACACAAAGCAGTTTCTCAGAAATCTTCTTTCCAGTTTTATCGGAAAATATTTCCTTTTTCTCCATAGCCCACTATGGACTTCCAAATATCACTTTGCAAATTCCACAAAACAGACTTACCGAAAAGCTTCTTGAGAAGAAAGCTGTAACTCTGTGAGATGAATTATCAGAACACAAAGCAGTTTCTCAGAAAGTTTCTTTCCAGTTTTTAACTGAAGATATTTCCTTTTTCATCATGGCCCTCTATGGGCTTCCAAATATCACTTTGCAAATTGCACAAGAGCAGTCTTAGCGAATGGCTTCTTGAGGGAAAATCTGTAATTCTGTGATACGAATTAAGAGAACACAAAGCAGTTCCTCAGAAAGCTTCTTTTCAGTTTTTATCTTAGGATATTTCCTTTTTCACCCTATCTCTCTTTGGGCTTCCAAATATCATTTTGCAAATTCCACAAGAACAGTCTTAGCGAAAGGCTTCTGGAGAGGAAAGTTTTAACACTGTGAGATGAATTAACAGAACACAAAGCAGTTTCTCAGAAATCTTCTTTCCAGTTTTTAATGGAAGATATGGCCTTTTTCACCATAGCCCTCTATGGGCTTCCAAATATCACTTTGCAAATTCCACAAGAACAGTCTTAGCGAAAGGCTTCTGGATGGGAAACCTGTAACTCTGTGAGATGTATTTACAGAACACACGGCAGTTTATCTGAAAGCTTCTTTCCAGCTTTTAACTGAAAATAGTTCCTTTTTCAACTTAGCCCTCTATGGGCTTCCAATTATCACTTTGCAAATCCCTCAAAGACACTGTTAGTGAAAGGCTTCTTGAGGGAAGACCTGTAACTCTGTGAGATGGATTAAGAGAACACAAAGCAGTTTCTCAGAAAGATTCTTTGCACTTTTTATGTTAGGATATCTTCTTTTTCACCATAACCCTCTATGGGCTTTCAAATATCACTTTGCAAATTCCACAAGAACAGTCTTAGCGAAAGGCCTCTTGAGTGGAAAAGTGTAACTCGGTGGGTTGAATTAACAGAAAACAAAGCAGTTTCTCAGAAAGCTTCTTTCCAGTTTTTAACTGAATATGTTCCCTTTTTCACCATAGCTCTCTATGGGCTTCCAATTATCACTTTCCAAATTCCACAAGAACAGTCTTAGTGAACGGCTTGTTGTGGCGAAAGCTATAACACTGTGAGCTGAATTAAGAGAATACAATGCAGTTTCTCAGAAAGCTCCTTTTCGGTTTTTATCGTAGGAAATTACCTTTTTCGAGATAATCCTCTATGGTCTTCCAATATCACTTTGCACAATCCACAAGAACAGTCTCAGTGAACAGCTTGTTTAGGGGAAAGCTGTAACTCTGTGAGATGAATTAACAGAACACAAAACAGTTTCTCAGAAATCTTCTTTCCAGTTTTTCACAGAAGATATTTCCTTTTTCACCATATCCCTCTAAGGGATTCCAAATATCACTTTGCAACTTCCACAAGAACAGTCTTAGCGAAAGGCTTCCTGAGGAAGAAGCTGTAACTCTGTGAGTTGAACTAACAGTACACTAAGCAGTTTCTCAGAAAGCTTCTTTTTGGTTTTTATCTTAGGATATCTCCATTTTCACCATAGCCCTCTATGGGCCTCCGAATATCACTTTGCAAATTCCACAAAAACAGTCTTAGCGAAAGGCTTCTGCACGGGAAAGATGTAACTCTGTGAGATGAATTAACAGAACACAAAGCAGTTTCTCAGAGAGCTTCTTTCAAGCAGTTAATTGAAGATATTTCCTTTTTCACCATAGACCTCTACGGGCTTCCAAATATCACTTTGCAAATTCCACAAGAACAGCCTTAGCGAAAGGCTTCTTGAGTAGAATGCTGTAACTCTGTGAGATGAATTAACAGACCGCAAAGCAGTTTCTCAGAAAGCTTCTTTCCTGTTTTTAACTGAACTTGTTTCGATTTTCACCATAGCCCCCATGGGCTTCCAAATATCACTTTGCAAATTCCACAAGAACAGTCTTAGCGAAAGGCTTCTTGAAGGGAAAGCTGTAATTCTGTGAGATGAATTAACAGAACTCAAACCAGTTTCTCAGAAAGCTTCTTTCAGTTTTTATCTTAGGATATTTCCTTTTTTCATAGCCCTCTCTGGGCTTCTAAATATCAATTTGCAAAGTTCACAAAAACATTCTTAGCGAAAGGTTCCTTGATGGGAAAGCTATAACTCTGTGAGATGAATTAACAGAACACAAAGTAGTTTCTCACAAACTTCTTTTCAGTTTTTATCTTAGGATATTTGGTTTTTCACCATATCCCTTTATGGGCTTCCAAATATCACTTTGCAAATTCCACAAGTGCAATCTTAGCAAAAGGCTTCTTGAGGGGAAAGTTGCAACTCCGTGAGATGTATTAACAGAACCCAAAG
This sequence comes from Chlorocebus sabaeus, assembly GCF_047675955.1. Lineage (NCBI taxonomy): Eukaryota > Metazoa > Chordata > Mammalia > Primates > Cercopithecidae > Chlorocebus > Chlorocebus sabaeus. Next base: position 127,355 of record NW_027327816.1, read on the forward strand.
CAGTTTGTCATAAATATTCTTTCCAGTTTTCAACTGAAGATATTTCCTTATTTACCATAGCCCTCTATGGGCTTCCAGATATCACTTTGCAAATTCCACAAGAACTGTCTCAGGGAAAGGCTTCTTGAGGGGAGAGCTGTAATTCTGTGAGATGATTTAATAGAAAACAAAGCATTTTCTCAGAAAACTTCTTTCCAGTATTTAACGGAAGAAATTTCCCTTTTCACCATAGCGCACTATGGGCTTACAAGTATTACTTTGCAAATTTCACAAGAACAGTCTAAGCGAAAGTCTTCTTGAGATAGGCTTCTTGAGGGGAAAGCTGTAACTCTCTGAGTTGAATTAACAGAACACAAAGCAGTTTCTCAGAAAGCTTCTTTTCAGGTTTTATATTAGGATAATTCCTTCTTCACCATAGTCCTGTATGGGCTTCCAAATATCACTTTGCAAATTCCACGAGAAAAGTCTTAGCGAAAGGATTCTTGAGGAGAAAGCTGTAACTCTGTGAGATGAATTAATAGAACACAAAGCAGTTTCTCAGAAAGCTTCTTTCAAGTAGTTAACTGAAGATATTTCCAGTTTCACCATAGCCCTCTATGGGCTTCTAAATATCACTTTGCAAGTTCCACAAGAACAGTCTTAGCGAAACGCTTCTTGAGGAGAAAGCTTTAACACTGTGAGTTGAATTAACAGAACACAAAGCGGTTTCTCAGAAAGCTTCTTTTCAGTTTTTATCCTAGGATATTTCCTTTTTTACCGTAGCCCTCTATGAGCTTCCAAATATCACTGTGCAAATTCCACAAGAACAGTCTTAGCGAAAGGCTTCTGGAGGGGAAAGCTGTAATTCTGTGAGATGAATTAGGAGAACACAAAGCAGTTTCTATGAAAGCTTCTTTTCAGTTTTTATCTTAGGATATTTCCTTTTTCACCATAGCCCTGTAAGGGCTTCCAAATATCACTTTGCAAATTCCAAAACAACAGTCTTAGCGAAAGGTTTCTGGAGGCAAAAGTAGTAACTCTCTGAGATGAATTATCAGAACACAAAGCAGTTTCTCAGAAACCTTCTTTGCAGTTTATAACAGAAGATGTTTCCTTTTTCACCTTAGCCCTCTATGGATTTCCAAATATCACTTTGGAAATTCCACAAGAACAGTCTTAGCGAAAGGCTTCCTTAGGGGAAAGCTGTAACTCTGTGAGATGAATAAACAGAACCCAAAGCAGTGTCTCAGAAAACTTCTTTCCAGTTTTTAACAGAAGATGTTTCCTTTTTCATCCTAATCCTCTACGGGCTTCCAAATGTCACTTTGAAAATCCCACAAGAACAGTCTTAGCGATAGGCTTCTGGAGGGGAATGTTGTAACTCTGTGAGATGAATTAACAGAACACAAAGCAGTTTCTCAGAAAGCTTCTTTCCTGTTTTAACTGATGATATTTCCTTTCTAACGATAGCACTCTATGGGCTTTCAAATATCACTTTGCAAATCCGACAAGAACAGTCTTAGCGAAAGGCTTCCTGTGGGGAAATCTGTAACTCGGTCAGATATATTAACAGAACACACGGCAGTTTCTCAGAAAGCTTTTTTCCAGTTTTTAACTGAAGATATTTCCTTTTTCACTGTAGCCCTCTATGGGCTTCCAAATATCACTTTACAAATTTCACAAGAGCAGTCTTAGTGAACGACTTCTTGAGGGGAAAGTTGTATCTCTGTGAGATGAACTCACAGAACACAAAGCAGTTTCTCAGAAAGCTTCTTTTAGGTTTCTATCTCGGGATATTTCCATTTTCACCGTAGCCCTCTATGGGCTTCCAAATATCACTTTGCAAATTCCACAAAAACAGTCTTAACGAAAGGCTTCTTCAAGGGAAAGCTGTATCTCTGGGGGATGAATTAACAGAACACAAAGCAGTTTCTCAGAAAGCTTCTTTTCAGTTTTTATCTTAGGATATTTCATTTTCACCACAGTCCTCTAAAGGCTTCGAATTATCACTTTGCAAATTCCACAAGAACACTCTAAGCGAAAGGCTTCTGGAGGGGAAGCTGTAACTCTGTGAGATGTATTAACAGAACACACGGCAGTATCTCAGAAAGCTTCTTTCCAGTTTTTAACGGAAGATATTTCCTTTATCACCATAGTCCTCTATGAGTTTCCAAATATCATTTTGCAAATTTCACAAGAGTAGTCTTAGTGAACGGCTTCTCCAGGGGAAAGCTGAAACTTTGTGAGATGAACTAAAAGAACACAAAGCAGTTTCTCTGAAAGCTTCTTTCCAGTTTTTAATGGAAGAGATTTCCTTTTTCACCATAGCCCTCTACGGGCTTCCAAATATCACTTTGCAAATTCCACAAGAAGAGTCTTAGTGAATGGTTTCTTGGGGTGAAAACAGAAACTCTGTGAGATGAAATAGCAGAACAAAAAGCAGTTTCTCAGAAAGCTTCTTTCCAGTTTTTAACGGAAGATATTTACTTTTCTACCATAGCCCTCTATGGGCTTCCAACTATCACTGTGTAAATTCCACAAGAACAGTCTTAGCGAAAGGCTTCTTGAGGGGAAAGTTGTAACTCTTCGAGATTAATTAACAGAACACAAACCTATTTCTCAGAAAGCTTCTTTCCAGTTTTAATCTGAAGACATTTCCTTTTTCACCATAGCACTCTATGGTGTTCCAAATATCACTTTGCAAATCCCACAAGAACAGTCTTAGCAAAAGGCTTTTTGAGGGAAAAGCTGTAACTCTGTGAAATGAATTAACAGAACACAAAGCAGTTTCTCAGAAAGCTTCTTTTTTTTTTTTTTATCTGAGGATATTTCCTTTTTCTTCATAGCCTTCTATGGGCTTCCCAATATCACTTTGCAAATTCCACAAGAACAGTCTTAGCGAAAGGCTTCTTGAGGGGAAAGCTGTAACTCTCTGAGATGAATTAATAGAACACAAAGCAGTTTCTCAGAAAGTTTCTTTCCAGTATTTAACTGAAGATATTTCGTTTTTCACCATAGCCCTCTATGGGCTTCCAAATATCACCTTGCAAATTTCACAGGAATAGTCCTAGTGAACGGCTTCTTGAGGGGAAAGCTGTAATTCTGTGAGATGAACTAACAGAACACAAAGCAGTTTCTCAGAAAGCTTCTTTTCAGTTTTTAACTGAAGATATTTCCTTTTTCACCATAGCCCTCTATTGGCTTCCAAATATCACTTTACAAATTCCACAAGAACAGTCTTAGCGAAAGGCTTCTTCAGGCGAAAGCTGTAACTCGGTGAGATGAACTAACAGACCACAAAGCAGTTTCTCAGAGAGCTTCTTTTCAGTTTTTAATGGAAGATATTTCCTTTTTCACCATAGCTCTCTATGGGATTCCAAATTTCACTTTGCAAATTCCACAAGAACAGTCTTAGTTAACGGCTTCTTGATGGGAAAGCTGTAACGTTGTGAGATGAATTAACAGAACACAAAACAGTTCCTCAGAAAGCTTCTTTCCAGTTTTTAACGGAAAATAATTCCTATTTCACCATAGCCCTTCATTGGCTTCCAAATTACACTTTGCAATTTCTACAAGAACAGTCTTAGCGAAAGTCTTCTGGAGGGATAAGCTGTAACTCTGTGAGATGAATTAACAGAACACAAAGCAGTTTCTCAGAAAGCTTCTTTTTAGTTTTTATCTTAGGATATTTCATTTTTCACCAAAGCCCTCAATGGGGTTCCAAATATCACTTTGCAAATTCCACAAGAACAGTCTTAGCGAAAGGCCTCTGGAGGTGATGCTGTAACTCTGTGAGATGAATTAACAGAACAAATAGCAATTTCTCAGAAAACTTCTTTCCAGTTTTTAACGGAAGAAATTTCCTTTTTCACCGTAGCCCTCTATGGACTTCCAAATATCTCTTTGCAAATCCCACAAGAACAGTCCTAGCGAAAGACTTCTTTAAGGGAAAGCTGTAACTCGGTGAGGTGCATTAAGAGAACACATGGCAGTTTCTCAGAAAGCTTGTTTCCAGTTTTTAAGGGAAGATATCTCCTTTTTCACCATTGCCCACTATGGGCTTCCAAATATCACTTTGCAAATCCCACAAGAACAGTCTTAGTGATCGGCTTCTTGAGGGGAAATCTGTAACTCTATCAGATATATTAGCAGAACACAAAGGAGTTTCTCAGAAATCTTCTTTCCAGTTTTTAACGGAAGATATTTCCTTTTTCACCATGGCCTTCTACTGCCTTCCAAATATCACGTTACGAATTCCACAAGAACAGTCTTAGCGAAAGACTTCTGGAGGGGAAATCTAAAACTCCGTGAGATCATTTAGGAAAACACAGTGCAGTTTCTCAGAAAGCTTCTTTTAAGTTTTTATCTTAGGATACTTCCTTTTTCACCATAGCCCTCTAGGAGCTTCCAAATATCACTTTGCAATTTCCACAAGAACAGTCTTAACGAAACGCTTCTTGAGGTGAAAGCTATAATCTGTGAGAGGAATTAACAGAACACAAATCAGTTTCTCAGAAAGCTTCTTTTCAGTTTTTTCTTAGTATATTTCCTTTTTCACCGTACGCCTCAAAGGGCTTCCAAATATCACTTTGCAAATTTCATAAGAACAGTCTTAGTGAACGACTTCTTGAGGGGAAAGCTGTAACTCTGTGAGATGAATTAACACAACACAAAGCAGTTTCTCAGAAAGCTTCTTTTCAGTTTTTATCTTAGGATTTTCCTTTTTCACCAAATCCCTCTATGGGCTTCCAAATATCTATTTGCAAATTCCACAATAACAGTCTTAGCGAAAGGCTTCTGGAGGGGAAAGCTGTATCTGTGTGAGATGAATTAACAGAATACAAATCAGTGTGTCAGAAATCTTCTTTGCAGTTTTTAACGGAACATAGTTCCTTTTTCACCATAGCCCTCTATGGGCTTCCAAATATCACTTTGCAAATTCCACAGAAAGACCCTTAGCGTTAGGCTTCTTGAGGGGAACGCTGTAACTCTGTGAGATGAATTAAGGGAACACAAAGCAGTTTCTCAGAAAGCTTCTTTTCAATTTTTATCTTAGGAGATTTCCTTTTCACCATAGCCCTCTATGGGCTTCCAAATATCACTTTGCAAATTCCACAAGAACAGTGTTAGTGAAAGGCTTCTGTAGGGGAAAGCTGTAACTCTGCGAGATGAATTGACAGAACACACGGCAGTATCTCAGAAATCTTCTTTCCAGTTTTTAACGAAAGATATTTACTTTTTCACCATAGCCCTATACGGGCTTCCAAATATCACTTTGCAAATTTCACAAGAACAGTGTTAGCAAAAGGCTTCTGGAGGGGAAAGCTGTATCTGTGTGAGATGAATTAACAGAATACAAATCAGTGTGTCAGAAATCTTCTTTGCAGTTTTTAACGGAACATAGTTCCTTTTTCACCATAGCCCTCTATGGGCTTCCAAATATCACTTTGCAAATTCCACAGAAAGACACTTAGCGTTAGGCTTCTTGAGGGGAACGCTGTAACTCTGTGAGATGAATTAACAGAACACAAAGCAGTTTCTCAGAAAGCTTCTTTTCAGTTTTTTTCTTAGGATATCTCCTTTTTCACCATAGCCCTCTAGGAGCTTCCAAATATCACTTTGCAATTTCCACAAGAACAGTCTTAACGAAACGCTTCTTGAGGTGAAAGCTATAATCTGTGAGAGGAATTAACAGAACACAAATCAGTTTCTCAGAAAGCTTCTTTTCAGTTTTTTCTTAGTATATTTCCTTTTTCACCGTACGCCTCAAAGGGCTTCCAAATATCACTTTGCAAATTTCATAAGAACAGTCTTAGTGAACGACTTCTTGAGGGGAAAGCTGTAACTCTGTGAGATGAATTAACACAACACAAAGCAGTTTCTCAGAAAGCTTCTTTTCAGTTTTTATCTTAGGATTTTCCTTTTTCACCAAAGCCCTCTATGGGCTTCCAAATATCTATTTGCAAATTCCACAAGAACAGTCTTAGCGAAAGGCTTCTGGAGGGGAAAGCTGTATCTGTGTGAGATGAATTAACAGAATACAAATCAGTGTGTCAGAAATCTTCTTTGCAGTATTTAACGGAACATAGTTCCTTTTTCACCATAGCCCTCTATGGGCTTCCAAATATCACTTTGCAAATTCCACAGAAAGACCCTTAGCGTTAGGCTTCTTGAGGGGAACGCTGTAACTCTGTGAGATGAATTAAGGGAACACAAAGCAGTTTCTCAGAAAGCTTCTTTTCAATTTTTATCTTAGGAGATTTCCTTTTCACCATAGCCCTCTATGGGCTTCCAAATATCACTTTGCAAATTCCACAAGAACAGTGTTAGTGAAAGGCTTCTGTAGGGGAAAGCTGTAACTCTGCGAGATGAATTGACAGAACACACGGCAGTATCTCAGAAATCTTCTTTCCAGTTTTTAACGAAAGATATTTACTTTTTCACCATAGCCCTATACGGGCTTCCAAATATCACTTTGCAAATTTCACAAGAACAGTGTTAGCGAAAGGCTTCTGGAGGGGAAAGCTGTATCTGTGTGAGATGAATTAACAGAATACAAATCAGTGTGTCAGAAATCTTCTTTGCAGTTTTTAACGGAACATAGTTCCTTTTTCACCATAGCCCTCTATGGGCTTCCAAATATCACTTTGCAAATTCCACAGAAAGACACTTAGCGTTAGGCTTCTTGAGGGGAACGCTGTAACTCTGTGAGATGAATTAACAGAACACAAAGCAGTTTCTCAGAAAGCTTCTTTTCAGTTTTTATCTTAGGATATCTCCTTTTTCACCATAGCCCTCTGCGGGCTTCCAAATATCACTTTGCAAATTCCACAGGAACAGTCTTAGGGAAAGGCTTCATGAGGGGAAAGCTGTAAGTCTCTGAGATGAATTAACAGAACACAAAGTAGTTTCTCAGAAATCTTCTTTCCAGATTTTAACTGAAGATATTTCCTTTTTCACCGTAGCCCTCTATGGGCTTCCAAATATCACTTTGCAAATTCCACAAGAACAGTCGTAGCGAAAGGCTTCTTAAGGGGAAAGCTGTAACTCTGTGAGATGCATTAATGGAACACAAAGCAGTTTCTCAGACAGCTTCTTTCCAGTTTTTAACTGAAGATATTTTCTTTTGCACCATAGTCCTCTTTGGGCTTCCAAATATCACTTTGATTATTCCGCCAGAACTGACTTAGCGAAAGGCTTCTTGATGGTAAAGCTGTAATTCTGTGAGATGAATTAACAGAACACAAAGCAGTTTCTCAGAATGCTTCTTTCCAGTTTTTAACAGAAGATATTTCCTTTTTCACCATAGTACTCTAAGGGCTTCCGAATATCACTTTGCATATTCCACAAGAACAGCCTTAGTGAAAGGCTTCTTGAAGGGAAAGGTGTAACTCTGTGAGATGAATTAAGAGAACACAAAGCAGTTTCTAAGAAAGCTTCTTTCCAGTTTTTTATGAAAGGTATTTCCTTTTTCACCACAGCCCTCTATGGGCTTCCATATATCTCTCTGCAAATTCCACAAATACAGTCTTAGCAAAACGCTTCTTGAGGGGAAAGCTGTAACTCTGTGAGATAAATTAACAGAACACAAAGCAGTTTCTCAGAAAGCTTCCTTCCAGTGTTTAACGGAAGATAATTCCTTTTTCACCATAGACCTCTATGGTCTTACAAATATCACTTTGCAAATTGCACAAGAAAAGTCTTAGAGATAGGCCTCTTGAGGGTAAAGCAGTAACTCTGTGAGATGAATTAACAAAGCATAAAGCAGTTTCTCAGAATTCTTCTTTCCAGTTTTTAACAGAAGATATTTCCTTTTTCGCCATTGCTCTCTGTGGGCTTCCAAATATCACTTTGCAAATTCCACAATTACAGTCTTAGCGAAAGGCTTCTTGAAGGGAAAGCTGTAACTCTGTGAGATGAATTAACAGAACACAAAGCAGTTTCTCAGAAAGCTTCTTTCCAATTTTCTACGAAAGATATTTCCTTTTTCACCGAAGCACTCCATGGGCTTCCAAATATCTCTTTCCAAACACGACAAGAACAGCCTTAGCAAAAGGCTTCTTGAAAGGAAAACTGTAACTCTGTGAGATCAATTAACAGAACACAAAGCAGTTTCTCAGAAAGCTTCTTTCCAGTTTTTAACGGAAGATATTTCCTTTTTCACCATAGCCCTCTATAGGCTTCCAAATATCACTTTGCAAATTCCACAAGGACAGTGATGGTGAAAGGCTTCTTGAGGGGAAATATGTTACTCTGTGAGATGAACTAACAGAACACAAAGCAGATTCTCAGAAAGCTTCTTGCCAGTTTTTAACGGAAGACATTGCCTTTTTCACCATATCCCACTATGGGTTTCGAAATATCACTTTGCAAATTCCACAAGTACAGTCTTAGCCAATGGCTTGTTGAGGGGAATGCTGTAACTCTGTGAGATGAATTAACAGAACACAAAGCAGTTTCTCAGAAAATTTCTTTCCAGTTTTTAACTGAAGATAATTCCATTTTCACCATAGCCCTCTATGGGCTTCCAAATATCACTTTGCCAATTCCACAAGAACAGACTTCACGAAAGGCTTCTTGAAGGCAACGCTGTAACTCTGTGACAAGGATTAACAGAGCACAAAGCAGTTTCTCAGAATGCTTCTTTTCAGCTTTTAACTTAGGATATTTCCTTTTTCATCGTAGCCTTTTCTGGGCTTCCAAATATCACTTTGTAAATTCCAAAAGAACAGTCTTAGCGAAAGGTTTCTTGAGGGGAAAGCTGTAAATCTGTGAAATGAACTAAGAGAAGACAAAGCAGTTTCTCAGAAAGCTTCTTTCGAGTTTTTAACGGAAGATATTTTCTTTTTCACCATAGCCCACTATGGGCTTCCAAATATCACTTTGCAAATTCCCCAAGAGCAGTCTTAGCGAAACGCTTCTTTAGGGGAAACCTGTAACTCATTGAGATGAATTAACAGAACACAAAGTAGTTTCAAAGAAAGCTTCTTTCCAGTTTATAACGGAAGATACTCCTTTTTCACCATATCCCTCTATGGGCTTCCAAATATCACTTTTCCAATTCCACAGGAACAGTCTTAGCGAAAGGCTTCTTGAGGGGAAAGCTGTAACTCTGTGAGATGAATTAATAGAACACAAAGCAGTTTCTCAGAAAGCTTCTTTCCCGTTTTTAACGGAAGATATTTCCTTTTTCACCATAGCCCTCTAAGGTCTTACAAGTATCACTTTACAAATCCCACAACAACAGTCTTAGCGAAAGGCTTCTTGAGGGCAAAGCTGTAACTCTATGAGATGAATTAACAGAACACAAAGCACTTTCTAAGACAGCTTATTTCCAGTTTTTTACTGAAGATATTTCCTTTTTCACCATAGACCTCTATGGGTTTTGGAATATAAGTTTGCAAATTCCACAACAACAGCCTTAGTGAAAGGCTTCTTGAGGGGAAATCTGTAACTCTGTGAGATGAATTAACAGAACACAAAGCCGTTTCTCAGACAGCTTCTTTCCAGTTTTTAACTGAAGATATTACTTTTTCACCATAGCCCTCTATGGGCTTCCAAATATCACTTTGCCAATTCCACAAGAACAACCTTAGTGAAAGGCTTCTTGAAGGGAAAGCTGTAACTCTGTGAAATAATTTAACAGAACACAAAGCAGTTTCTCAGAATGCTTCTTTTCAGTTTTTAACTTAGGATATTTCCTTTTTCACCGTAGCCCTCTATGGGCTTCCAAATATCACTCTGCAAATTCCACAAGAACAGTCTTTGCAAAAGGCTTCTTAAGTGGAAATCTGTAACTCTGTGAGATGAATTAACAGAACAAAAGGTAGTTTCAAAGAAAGCTTCTTTCTAGTTTTTAACTGAATATATTCCTTTTTCACCATAGGCCCCAATGGGCTTCCAAATATCACCTTGCCAATTCCAAAAGAACAGGCTTAGCAAGAGGCTTCTTCAGGGGAAAGCTGTAACTCTGTGAGATGAATTAACACAGCACAAAGCAGTTTCTCAGGCAGCTTCTTTCCAGTTTTTAACTGAAGATACTTCCTTTATCAACATAGCCCTCAATGGGATTCAAAATATCACTTTGTAAATTCCACAAGAAGAGCCTTAGCGAAAGGCTTCTTGAAGGGAAAGCTGAAACTGTGTTAGATGAATTAACAGAAAACAAAGCAGTGTCTCAGAAAGCTTCTTTCGCGTTTTTAATGGAAGACATTTCCTTGTCCACCACAGCTGTCTAAGGGCTTCCAAATATCACTTTGTAAATTCCACAAGAACAGCCTTAGCGAAAGGCTTCTTGAAAGGAAAGCTGTAACTCTGTTAGATGAATTGACAGAAAACAAAGCAGTGTCTCACAAAGCTTCTTTCCGCTTGTTAACGGAAGATATTTCCTTTTTCACCATAGCACTCTATGGGCTTCCAAATATCACTTTGCAAATTCCACAAGAACAGCCTTAGCGAAATGGTTCTTGAGGGGAAAGCTGTAACTCTGTGAGATGAATTAAAGAACACAAAGCAGTAGATCAGAATGCGTCTTTTCAGTTTTTAACTTAGGATATTTCCTTTCTCACCGTAGACCTCTATGGGTTTCAAAATATCAGTTTGCAAATTCCACAAGAACAGTCTTAGCGAAAGGCTTCTTGAGGGGAAACCTGTAAGTCTGTGAGATGAATTAAGAGAACACAAAGTAGTTTCTCAGAATGCTTCCTTCCGTTTTTAACGGAAGATATTTCCTTTTTCACCACAGCCCTCTATGGGCTTCCAAATATAACTTTGCAAATTCCACAACAATAGGCTCAGCAAAACGCTTCTTGAGGGGAAAGCAGTAACTCTGAGAGATGAATTAACAGAACACACAGCAGTTTCGAAGAAAGTTTCTTTCCACATTTTAACGGAAGATATTTCCTTTCTCACCATAGCCCTCTAAGGGCTTCCAAATATCAGTTTGCAAATTCCACAAGAACAGCCTTAGCGAACGGCTTCTTGAAGGGAAGGCTGTAACTCTGTTAGATGAATTATCAGAACACAAAGCAGTTTCTCAGAATGCTTCTTTTCAGTTTTTAACTTAGGATATTTCCTTTTTCACCGTAGCCCTCTATGGTCATCCGAATATCACTTTGAAAATTCCACAAGAACAGCCTTAGCAAAAGGCTTCTTGAGGGGAAAGCTGTAACTCTGTGAGATGAATTAACAGAACACAAAGCAGTTTCTCAGAACATTTCTTTCCAGTTTTTAATGGAAGATATTTCCTTTTTCGCCATAGCCCTCAAAGGGCTTCCAAATATCACTTTGCCAATTCCACAAGAACAGTCTTAGCGAAAGGCTTCTTGAGGGGAAATCTGTAACTCTGTGAGATGAATTAACAGAACACAAAGTAGTTTCAAAGAAAGCCTCTTTCCAGTTTTTAAAAGAAGATATTTCCTTTTTCACCAAAGCCCTCTATGGGCTTACAAGTATCACTTTGCCAATTCCACAAGAAGAGCCTTAGCGAAAGGCTTCTTGAAGGGAAAGCTGTAATTCTGTGACATGAATTAACAGAACACAAAGCAGTTTCTCAGAAAGCTTCTTTTCATTTTTTAACTTAGGATATTTCCTTTTTCACCGAAGCCCTCTATGGGCTTCCCAATATCACTTTGCAAATTCCACCAGAACTGTCTTAGTGAAAGACTTCTTGAGGGGAAAGCTGTAAATCTGTGAGATGAATTAAGAGAACACAAAGTAGTTTCTCAGAAAGCTTCTTTCCAGTTTTTAACGGAAGATATTTCCTTGTTCACCATAGCCCTCTATGGGCTTCCAAATATCACTTTCCAAACACGACAAGAACAGCCTTAGAAAAAGGCTTCTTGAAGGGAAAGCTGTAACTCTGTGAGATGAAGTAACAGAACACAACGCAGTTTCTCAGAAAGATTCTTTCCAGTTTTTTACGGAAGATATTCAATTTTTCACCATAGCTCTCTAAGGATTTCCAAATATCACTTTGAAAACTCCACAAGAACAGTCTAAGCAAAAGGTTTCTTGAGTGGAAAGCTATAACTCGGTGAGAAGAATTCACAGAACACAAAGCAGTTTCTCAGAAAGCTTCTTTCCAATTTTTAACGGAAGATATTTCCTTTTTCACCATGGTCCTCTGGGGACTTCCAAATACCACTTTGCAAAGACCACAAGAACGGTCTTAGCGAAAGGCTTCTTGAGGGGAAAGCAGTAACTCTGTGAAATGAATTAACAGAACACAAAGCAGTTTCTCAGAAAGATTCTTTCCAGTTTTTAACTGACGATATTTCCTTTTTCACCTTAGCCCTCGAAGGGCTTCCAAATATCCCTTTGCAAATTCCACAAGAACAGTCTTAGCGAAAGGATTTTTGAGGGAAAGCTGTAACTCTGTGAGGTGAATTAACGGAAGCCAAAGTAGTTTCTCAGACAACTTCTTTCCAGTTTTTAACTGAAGATATTTCCTTTTTCACCGTAGCCCTCTATGGGCTTCCAAATATCACTTTAGAAATTCCACAAGGACAGCCCTAGCGAAAGGCTTTTTGAAGCGAAAGCTGTAACTCTGTGAGATTAATTAACAGAATGCAAAGCAGTTTCTCAGAAAGCTTCTTTCCAGTTTTTAACAGAAGATATTTCCTTTTTCACCATAGCCCTCTATGTGCTTCCAAATATCACTTTGCAAATTCCAAAAGAACAGTCCTAGCGGAAGGTTTCTTTAGGGGAAAGCTGTAACTCTGTTAGATGAATTAACAGAACACAAAGCAGTTTCTCAGATAGCTACTTTCCATTTTTTAAATGAACATATTTACTTTTCACCATAGCCCTCTATGGGCTTCCAAATATCACTTTGACAATTTCACAAGAACAGCCTTAGCGGAAGGCTTCTTGAAGGGATAGCTGTAACTCGGTGAGATGAATTAGCAGAACACGAAGCAATTTCTCAGAAAGCTTCTTTCCAGTTTTTTACAGAAGATATTTCGTTTTTCACCACAGCCCTCTAGGGGCTTCCAAATATCACTTCGAAAATTCCACAAGAACAGTCTTTGCGAAAGGCTTCTTGAGGGGAAATGTGTAACTCTGTGAGATGAATAAACAGAACACAAAGCAGTTTGTCAGACAGCTTCTTTCCATTTTTTCACTGAAGATATTCACTTTTCACCATAGCACTCTATGAGCTTCCAAATATCACTTTGCCAATTCCACAAGAACAGACTTGGCGAAAGGTTTCTTGAAGGGAAATCTGTAACTCTGTGACATGAATTAACAGAACACAAAGCAGTTTCTCAGAATGTTTTTTTTTTCAGTTTTTAACTTAGTATATTTCCATTTTCACCGTAGCCCTCTATGGGCTTCCAAATATCACTTTCCAAACTCCACAAAAACAGCCTTAGCGAAAGGCTTCTTGAACGGAAAGCTGTAACCCTGTAAAACGAATTAACCGAACACAAAGGAGTTTCTCAGAAAGCTTCTTTCCAGTTTTTTACGAAAGATATTTCCTTTTACACCATAGCCCTCTATGGAATAACAAATATCACTTTGAAAATTTCACAAAAACAGTCTTAGCGACAGACTTCTTGAAGGGAAAACTTGAAATCTGTGAGATGATTTAACAGAACACAAAGCAGTTTCTCAGAAAACTTCTTTCTGGTGTTTAACGGAAGATATTTCCTTTTCACCCTACCGCTCCAAGGGCTTCCAAATATCGGTTTGCAAATTCTACAAGAACAGTCTTTGCGAAAGGTTTCTTGAGGGGAAAGCAGTAACTCTGTGAGATGAATTAACAGAACATAAAGGAGTTTCTCAGAAAGCTTCTTTCCAGTTTTTAACGGAAGATATTTCCTTTTTCACCATAGCCCTCTAAGGGTTTCCAAATATCACTTTGCAAACTCCCCAAGAACAGTCTTAGCAAAAGGCTTCTTCAGGGGAAAGCTGTAACTCTGTGAGAGGAATTCAATGTACACAAAGTAGTTTCTCAGAAACCTTCTTTACTGTTTTTAATGGAAGATATTTCCTTTTTCACCATAGCCCTCTAGGGACTTCCAAATATCACTTTAAAAATACTATAACAACAGTCTTAGCGAAAGGCTTCTTGAGGGGAAAGCAGTCACTCTGTGAGATGAATTAACAGAACACAAAGCAGTTGCTCAGAAAGATTCTTTCCAGTTTTTAACTAAAGATATTTATTTTATACACCATAGCCCTCTAAGGGCTTCCAAATATCAGTTACCAAATTCCACAAGAACAGCCTTAGCGAAAGGCTTCTTGAAGGGAAACCTGTATCTCGGTGAGATGAATTAACAGAACACAAAGCAGTTTCTCAGAAAGCTTCTTTCCAGTTTTTCCGGAAGATATTTCCTTTTTCACCTTTGCCCTCTATGGGCTTCCAAATATCACTTTGCAAATTCCACAAGAACAGCCTTAGATAAAGGCATCTTGAAGGGAAAGCAGTAACTCGGTGAGATGAATTAACAGAACACAAAGCAGTTTCTCAAAACGTTTCTTTTCAGTTTTTAACTTAGGATATTTCCTTTTTCACCGTAGCCCACTATGTGCTTCCAAATATCACTTTGCAAATTCCACAAGACGTCTCTTAGCGAAAGGCTTCTAGAAGGGAAAGCTGTAACTCTGTGAGATGAATTAACAGAACACAAAGCAGTTTCTCAGCAGCTTATTTCCAGTTTTTAACTGAAGATATTTCCTTTTCACCCTAGACCACTTAGGGCTTCGAAATATCACTTTGCAAATTCCAGAAGAACAGTCTAAGCGAAAGGCTTCTTGAGGGGATGGCTGTAACTCTGTGAGTTGAAATAACAGAATACAAAGCAGTTTCTCATAAAGTTTCTTTCCAGTTTTTAACTGAAGATATTTCCTTTTTCACCGTAGCCCTCTATGGGATTTCAAATATCACTTTGAAAATTCCACAAGAACAGTCTTAGCGAAAGGCTTCTTGAGGGGAAAGCTGTAACTCTGTGAGGTGAATTAACGACACATAAAGCAGTTTCTCAGAGTGCTTCTTTTCAGTTATTATCTTAGGATATTCCCTTTTTCACCAAAGACCTCTATGGGCTTCCAAATAACACATTGCAAATTCCACAAGAACAGTCTTAGCAAAAGTTTTCTTGAGGGGAAAGCTGTAACTCTGTGAGAAGAATGAACAGAACACAAAGCAGTTTCTCAGACAGCTTCTTTCCAGTTTTTAACTGAAGATATTTCCTTTCTCACCCTAGCCCCATGTGGATTTCCAAATATCACTTACCAAATTCCACAAGAACAGCCTTAGCGAAAGGCTTCTTGAAGGGAAAGCTGTAATTGTTTGAGATGAATTAACAGAACACAAAGCAGTTTCTCCGAAAGCTTCTTTCCAGTTTTTAACGGAAGATATTTCCTTTTTCACCATAGCACTCTAAGGGCTTCCAAATATCACTTTGCAAATTCCACAACAACAGTCTTAGCAAAAGGTTTCTTGAGGGGAAAGCTGTAACTCTGTGAGAAGAATGAACAGAACACAAAGCAGTTTCTCAGACAGCTTCTTTCCAGTTTTTAACTGAAGATATTTCCTTTTTTACACTAGACCTCTCTGTGCTTCCAAATATCACTTTGCAAATTCCACAAGAACAGTCTTAGCGAAAGGCTTCTTGAAGGGAAAACTGTAACACTGTGAGATGAATTAACAGAGGACAAAGTAGTTTCTCAGAAAAATTTTTTCAAATTTGTAACTAAAGATATTTCCTTTTTCACCATAGCCCTCTATGGGCTTCCAAATATCACTTTGCAAATTCCACAAGAACAGTCTTAACGAAACGCTTCTTGAGGGGAAAGCAGTAACTCTGAGAGATGAATTAACAGAACGCAAAGTCGTTTCTCAGAAAGTTGCTTTCCAGATTTTAATGGAAAATATTTCCTTTTTCACCGTAGCGTTCTACGGGCTTCCAAATATCACTTTGCCTATTCCACAAGAAGAGTCTTAGCGAAAGGCTTCTTGAGGGGAAAGCTGTAACTCTGTGAGATGAATTGGCAAAACACAGAGAAGTTTCTCAGAATGCTTCTTTCCAGTTTTTAACGGAAGATATTTACTTTTTCACCGTAGCCCTCTATGGGCTTCCAAATATCACTTTGCAAATTCCACAGGAACAGTCTTACAGAAAGGCTTTTTGAGGGGAAAGCAGTCACTCTGTGAGATGAATTAACAGAACACAAAGCAGCTTCTCAGAAAGATTCTTTCCAGTTTTTAACTGAAGATATTTCCTTTTTCACCATAGCCCTCAAAGGGCTTCCAAATATCCCTTTGCAAATTCCACAAGAACTGTCTTAGCGAAAGGATTTTTGAGGGAAAGCTGTAACTCTGTGAGGTGAATTAACGGAACCCAAAGTAGTTTCTCAGACAACTTCTTTCCAGTTTTTAACTGAAGATATTTCCTTTTTCACCGTAGCCCTCTAAGGGCTTCCAAATATCACTTTAGAAATTCCACAAGAACAGCCCCAGCAAAAGGCTTTTTGAAGGGAAAGCTGTACCTCTGTGAGATTAATTAACAGAACACAAAGCAGTTTCTCAGAAAGCTTCTTTCCAGTTTTTAACAGAAGATATTTCCTTTTTTAACCTTAGCCCTCTATGTGCTTCCAAATATCACTTTGCAAATTCCAAAAGAACAGTCCTAGCGGAAGGTTTCTTGAGGGGAAAGCTGTAACTCTGTTAGATGAATTAACAGAACACAAAGCAGTTTCTCAGAAAGCTACTTTCTATTTTTGAAATGAACATATTTCCTTTTCACCATAGCCCTCTATGGGCTTCCAAATATCACTTTGACAATTTCACAAGAACAGCCTTAGCGGAAGGCTTCTTGAAGGGAAAGCTGTAACTCGGTGAGATGAATTAGCAGAACACGAAGCAATTTCTCAGAAAGCTTCTTTCCAGTTTTTTACGGAAGATATTTCCTTTTTCACCATAGCTCTCTAGGGGCTTCCAAATATCACTTTGCAAACTCCCCAAGAACAGTCTTAGCGAAAGGCTTCTAGAAGGGAAAGCTGTAACTCTGTGAGATGAATTAACAGAACACAAAGCAGTTTCTCAGAAAGCTTCTTTCCTGTTTTTAACGGAAGATATTTCCTTTTTCACCATAGCCCTCTATGGGCTTCCAAATATCACTTTGCAAATTCCACAAGAACAGTCTTAACGAAACGCTTCTTGAGGGGAAAGCAGTAACTCTGAGAGATGAATTAACAGAACGCAAAGTCGTTTCTCAGAAAGTTGCTTTCCAGATTTTAATGGAAAATATTTCCTTTTTCACCGTAGCGTTCTACGGGCTTCCAAATATCACTTTGCCTATTCCACAAGAAGAGTCTTAGCGAAAGGCTTCTTGAGGGGAAACCTGTAACTCGGTGAGATGAATTGGCAAAACACAGAGAAGTTTCTCAGAATGCTTCTTTCCAGTTTTTAACGGAAGATATTTACTTTTTCACCGTAGCCCTCTATGGGCTTCCAAATATCACTTTGCAAATTCCACAGGAACAGTCTTACAGAAAGGCTTTTTGAGGGGAAAGCAGTCACTCTGTGAGATGAATTAACAGAACACAAAGCAGCTTCTCAGAAAGATTCTTTCCAGTTTTTAACTGAAGATATTTCCTTTTTCACCATAGCCCTCAAAGGGCTTCCAAATATCCCTTTGCAAATTCCACAAGAACTGTCTTAGCGAAAGGATTTTTGAAGGAAAGCTGTAACTCTGTGAGGTGAATTAACGGAACCCAAAGTAGTTTCTCAGACAACTTCTTTCCAGTTTTTAACTGAAGATATTTCCTTTTTCACCGTAGCCCTCTAAGGGCTTCCAAATATCACTTTAGAAATTCCACAAGAACAGCCCCAGCAAAAGGCTTTTTGAAGGGAAAGCTGTACCTCTGTGAGATTAATTAACAGAACACAAAGCAGTTTCTCAGAAAGCTTCTTTCCAGTTTTTAACAGAAGATATTTCCTTTTTCACCATAGCCCTCTATGTGCTTCCAAATATCACTTTGCAAATTCCAAAAGAACAGTCCTAGCGGAAGGTTTCTTGAGGGGAAAGCTGTAACTCTGTTAGATGAATTAACAGAACACAAAGCAGTTTCTCAGAAAGCTACTTTCTATTTTTGAAATGAACATATTTCCTTTTCACCATAGCCCTCTATGGGCTTCCAAATATCACTTTGACAATTTCACAAGAACAGCCTTAGCGGAAGGCTTCTTGAAGGGAAAGCTGTAACTCGGTGAGATGAATTAGCAGAACACGAAGCAATTTCTCAGAAAGCTTCTTTCCAGTTTTTTACGGAAGATATTTCCTTTTTCACCATAGCTCTCTAGGGGCTTCCAAATATCACTTTGCAAACTCCCCAAGAACAGTCTTAGCAAAAGGCTTCTTCAGGGGAAAGCTGTAACTCTGTGAGAAGAATTCAATGTACACAAAGCAGTTTCTCAGAAAGCTTCTTTCCTGTTTTTAACGGAAGATATTTCCTTTTTCACCATAGCCCTCTAGGGACTTCCAAATATCACTTTGCAAATACCACAACAACAGTCTTAGTGAAAGGCTTCTTGAGGGGAAAGCAGTCACTCTGTGAGATGAATTAACAGAACACAAAGCAGTTGCTCAGAAAGATTCTTTCCAGTTTTTTACTAAAGATATTTATTTTTTACACCATAGCCCTCTAAGGGCTTCCAAATATCAGTTACCAAATTCCACAAGAACAGCCTTAGCGAAAGGCTTCTTGAAGGGAAACCTGTAACTCGGTGAGATGAATTAACAGAAAACAAAGCAGTTTCTCAGAAAGCTTCTTTCCAGTTTTTCCGGAAGATATTTCCTTTTTCACCATTGCCCTCTATGGGTTTCCAAATATCACTTTGCAAATTCCACAAGAACAGCCTTAGATAAAGGCATCTTGAAGGGAAAGCAGTAACTCGGTGAGATGAATTAACAGAACACAAAGCAGTTTCTCAAAATGTTTCTTTTCAGTTTTTAACTTAGGATGTTTCCTTTTTCACCGTAGCCCACTATGGGCTTCCAAATATCACTTTGCAAATTCCACAAGACCTCTCTTAGCGAAAGGCTTCTAGAAGGGAAAGCTGTAACTCTGTGAGATGAATTAACAGAACACAAAGCAGTTTCTCAGATAGCTTCTTTCCAGTTTTTAACTGAAGATATTTCCTTTTCACCCTAGACCACTTTGAGCTTCGAAATATCACTTTGGAAATTCCAGAAGAACAGTCTTAGCGAAAGGCTTCTTGAGGGGAAAGCTGTAACTCTGTGAGGTGAATTAACGACACATAAAGCAGTTTCTCAGAGTGCTTCTTTTCAGTTATTATCTTAGGATATTCCCTTTTTCACCAAAGACCTCTATGGGCTTCCAAATAACACATTGCAAATTCCACAAGAACAGTCTTAGCAAAAGTTTTCTTGAGGGGAAAGCTGTAACTCTGTGAGAAGAATGAACAGAACACAAAGCAGTTTCTCAGACAGCTTCTTTCCAGTTTTTAACTGAAGATATTTCCTTTCTCACCCTAGCCCCATGTGGATTTCCAAATATCACTTACCAAATTCCACAAGAACAGCCTTAGCGAAAGGCTTCTTGAAGGGAAAGCTGTAATTGTTTGAGATGAATTAACAGAACACAAAGCAGTTTCTCCGAAAGCTTCTTTCCAGTTTTTAACGGAAGATATTTCCTTTTTCACCATAGCACTCTAAGGGCTTCCAAATATCACTTTGCAAATTCCACAACAACAGTCTTAGCAAAAGGTTTCTTGAGGGGAAAACTGTAACTCTGTGAGAAGAATGAACAGAACACAAAGCAGTTTCTCAGACAGCTTCTTTCCAGTTTTTAACTGAAGATATTTCCTTTTTTACACTAGACCTCTCTGTGCTTCCAAATATCACTTTGCAAATTCCACAAGAACAGTCTTAGCGAAAGGCTTCTTGAAGGGAAAACTGTAACACTGTGAGATGAATTAACAGAGGACAAAGTAGTTTCTCAGAAAAATTTTTTCAAATTTGTAACTAAAGATATTTCCTTTTTCACCATAGCCCTCTATGGGCTTCCAAATATCACTTTGCAAATTCCACAAGAACAGTCTTAACGAAACGCTTCTTGAGGGGAAAGCAGTAACTCTGAGAGATGAATTAACAGAACGCAAAGTCGTTTCTCAGAATGTTGCTTTCCAGATTTTAATGGAAAATATTTCCTTTTTCACCGTAGCGTTCTACGGGCTTCCAAATATCACTTTGCCTATTCCACAAGAAGAGTCTTAGCGAAAGGCTTCTTGAGGGGAAAGCTGTAACTCTGTGAGATGAATTGGCAAAACACAGAGAAGTTTCTCAGAATGCTTCTTTCCAGTTTTTAACGGAAGATATTTACTTTTTCACCGTAGCCCTCTATGGGCTTCCAAATATCACTTTGCAAATTCCACAGGAACAGTCTTACAGAAAGGCTTTTTGAGGGGAAAGCAGTCACTCTGTGAGATGAATTAACAGAACACAAAGCAGCTTCTCAGAAAGATTCTTTCCAGTTTTTAACTGAAGATATTTCCTTTTTCACCATAGCCCTCAAAGGGCTTCCAAATATCCCTTTGCAAATTCCACAAGAACTGTCTTAGCGAAAGGATTTTTGAAGGAAAGCTGTAACTCTGTGAGGTGAATTAACGGAACCCAAAGTAGTTTCTCAGACAACTTCTTTCCAGTTTTTAACTGAAGATATTTCCTTTTTCACCGTAGCCCTCTAAGGGCTTCCAAATATCACTTTAGAAATTCCACAAGAACAGCCCCAGCAAAAGGCTTTTTGAAGGGAAAGCTGTACCTCTGTGAGATTAATTAACAGAACACAAAGCAGTTTCTCAGAAAGCTTCTTTCCAGTTTTTAACAGAAGATATTTCCTTTTTCACCATAGCCCTCTATGTGCTTCCAAATATCACTTTGCAAATTCCAAAAGAACAGTCCTAGCGGAAGGTTTCTTGAGGGGAAAGCTGTAACTCTGTTAGATGAATTAACAGAACACAAAGCAGTTTCTCAGAAAGCTACTTTCTATTTTTGAAATGAACATATTTCCTTTTCACCATAGCCCTCTATGGGCTTCCAAATATCACTTTGACAATTTCACAAGAACAGCCTTAGCGGAAGGCTTCTTGAAGGGAAAGCTGTAACTCGGTGAGATGAATTAGCAGAACACGAAGCAATTTCTCAGAAAGCTTCTTTCCAGTTTTTTACGGAAGATATTTCCTTTTTCACCATAGCTCTCTAGGGGCTTCCAAATATCACTTTGCAAACTCCCCAAGAACAGTCTTAGCAAAAGGCTTCTTCAGGGGAAAGCTGTAACTCTGTGAGAAGAATTCAATGTACACAAAGCAGTTTCTCAGAAAGCTTCTTTCCTGTTTTTAACGGAAGATATTTCCTTTTTCACCATAGCCCTCTAGGGACTTCCAAATATCACTTTGCAAATACCACAACAACAGTCTTAGTGAAAGGCTTCTTGAGGGGAAAGCAGTCACTCTGTGAGATGAATTAACAGAACACAAAGCAGTTGCTCAGAAAGATTCTTTCCAGTTTTTTACTAAAGATATTTATTTTTTACACCATAGCCCTCTAAGGGCTTCCAAATATCAGTTACCAAATTCCACAAGAACAGCCTTAGCGAAAGGCTTCTTGAAGGGAAACCTGTAACTCGGTGAGATGAATTAACAGAAAACAAAGCAGTTTCTCAGAAAGCTTCTTTCCAGTTTTTCCGGAAGATATTTCCTTTTTCACCATTGCCCTCTATGGGTTTCCAAATATCACTTTGCAAATTCCACAAGAACAGCCTTAGATAAAGGCATCTTGAAGGGAAAGCAGTAACTCGGTGAGATGAATTAACAGAACACAAAGCAGTTTCTCAAAATGTTTCTTTTCAGTTTTTAACTTAGGATGTTTCCTTTTTCACCGTAGCCCACTATGGGCTTCCAAATATCACTTTGCAAATTCCACAAGACCTCTCTTAGCGAAAGGCTTCTAGAAGGGAAAGCTGTAACTCTGTGAGATGAATTAACAGAACACAAAGCAGTTTCTCAGATAGCTTCTTTCCAGTTTTTAACTGAAGATATTTCCTTTTCACCCTAGACCACTTTGAGCTTCGAAATATCACTTTGGAAATTCCAGAAGAACAGTCTTAGCGAAAGGCTTCTTGAGGGGAAAGCTGTAACTCTGTGAGGTGAATTAACGACACATAAAGCAGTTTCTCAGAGTGCTTCTTTTCAGTTATTATCTTAGGATATTCCCTTTTTCACCAAAGACCTCTATGGGCTTCCAAATAACACATTGCAAATTCCACAAGAACAGTCTTAGCAAAAGTTTTCTTGAGGGGAAAGCTGTAACTCTGTGAGAAGAATGAACAGAACACAAAGCAGTTTCTCAGACAGCTTCTTTCCAGTTTTTAACTGAAGATATTTCCTTTCTCACCCTAGCCCCATGTGGATTTCCAAATATCACTTACCAAATTCCACAAGAACAGCCTTAGCGAAAGGCTTCTTGAAGGGAAAGCTGTAATTGTTTGAGATGAATTAACAGAACACAAAGCAGTTTCTCCGAAAGCTTCTTTCCAGTTTTTAACGGAAGATATTTCCTTTTTCACCATAGCACTCTAAGGGCTTCCAAATATCACTTTGCAAATTCCACAACAACAGTCTTAGCAAAAGGTTTCTTGAGGGGAAAACTGTAACTCTGTGAGAAGAATGAACAGAACACAAAGCAGTTTCTCAGACAGCTTCTTTCCAGTTTTTAACTGAAGATATTTCCTTTTTTACACTAGACCTCTCTGTGCTTCCAAATATCACTTTGCAAATTCCACAAGAACAGTCTTAGCGAAAGGCTTCTTGAAGGGAAAACTGTAACACTGTGAGATGAATTAACAGAGGACAAAGTAGTTTCTCAGAAAAATTTTTTTCAAATTTGTAACTAAAGATATTTCCTTTTTCACCATAGCCCTCTATGGGCTTCCAAATATCACTTTGCAAATTCCACAAGAACAGTCTTAACGAAACGCTTCTTGAGGGGAAAGCAGTAACTCTGAGAGATGAATTAACAGAACGCAAAGTCGTTTCTCAGAAAGTTGCTTTCCAGATTTTAATGGAAAATATTTCCTTTTTCACCGTAGCGTTCTACGGGCTTCCAAATATCACTTTGCCTATTCCACAAGAAGAGTCTTAGCGAAAGGCTTCTTGAGGGGAAAGCTGTAACTCTGTGAGATGAATTGGCAAAACACAGAGAAGTTTCTCAGAATGCTTCTTTCCAGTTTTTAACGGAAGATATTTACTTTTTCACCGTAGCCCTCTATGGGCTTCCAAATATCACTTTGCAAATTCCACAGGAACAGTCTTACAGAAAGGCTTTTTGAGGGGAAAGCAGTCACTCTGTGAGATGAATTAACAGAACACAAAGCAGCTTCTCAGAAAGATTCTTTCCAGTTTTTAACTGAAGATATTTCCTTTTTCACCATAGCCCTCAAAGGGCTTCCAAATATCCCTTTGCAAATTCCACAAGAACTGTCTTAGCGAAAGGATTTTTGAAGGAAAGCTGTAACTCTGTGAGGTGAATTAACGGAACCCAAAGTAGTTTCTCAGACAACTTCTTTCCAGTTTTTAACTGAAGATATTTCCTTTTTCACCGTAGCCCTCTAAGGGCTTCCAAATATCACTTTAGAAATTCCACAAGAACAGCCCCAGCAAAAGGCTTTTTGAAGGGAAAGCTGTACCTCTGTGAGATTAATTAACAGAACACAAAGCAGTTTCTCAGAAAGCTTCTTTCCAGTTTTTAACAGAAGATATTTCCTTTTTCACCATAGCCCTCTATGTGCTTCCAAATATCACTTTGCAAATTCCAAAAGAACAGTCCTAGCGGAAGGTTTCTTGAGGGGAAAGCTGTAACTCTGTTAGATGAATTAACAGAACACAAAGCAGTTTCTCAGAAAGCTACTTTCTATTTTTGAAATGAACATATTTCCTTTTCACCATAGCCCTCTATGGGCTTCCAAATATCACTTTGACAATTTCACAAGAACAGCCTTAGCGGAAGGCTTCTTGAAGGGAAAGCTGTAACTCGGTGAGATGAATTAGCAGAACACGAAGCAATTTCTCAGAAAGCTTCTTTCCAGTTTTTTACGGAAGATATTTCCTTTTTCACCATAGCTCTCTAGGGGCTTCCAAATATCACTTTGCAAACTCCCCAAGAACAGTCTTAGCAAAAGGCTTCTTCAGGGGAAAGCTGTAACTCTGTGAGAAGAATTCAATGTACACAAAGCAGTTTCTCAGAAAGCTTCTTTCCTGTTTTTAACGGAAGATATTTCCTTTTTCACCATAGCCCTCTAGGGACTTCCAAATATCACTTTGCAAATACCACAACAACAGTCTTAGTGAAAGGCTTCTTGAGGGGAAAGCAGTCACTCTGTGAGATGAATTAACAGAACACAAAGCAGTTGCTCAGAAAGATTCTTTCCAGTTTTTTACTAAAGATATTTATTTTTTACACCATAGCCCTCTAAGGGCTTCCAAATATCAGTTACCAAATTCCACAAGAACAGCCTTAGCGAAAGGCTTCTTGAAGGGAAACCTGTAACTCGGTGAGATGAATTAACAGAAAACAAAGCAGTTTCTCAGAAAGCTTCTTTCCAGTTTTTCCGGAAGATATTTCCTTTTTCACCATTGCCCTCTATGGGTTTCCAAATATCACTTTGCAAATTCCACAAGAACAGCCTTAGATAAAGGCATCTTGAAGGGAAAGCAGTAACTCGGTGAGATGAATTAACAGAACACAAAGCAGTTTCTCAAAATGTTTCTTTTCAGTTTTTAACTTAGGATGTTTCCTTTTTCACCGTAGCCCACTATGGGCTTCCAAATATCACTTTGCAAATTCCACAAGACCTCTCTTAGCGAAAGGCTTCTAGAAGGGAAAGCTGTAACTCTGTGAGATGAATTAACAGAACACAAAGCAGTTTCTCAGATAGCTTCTTTCCAGTTTTTAACTGAAGATATTTCCTTTTCACCCTAGACCACTTTGAGCTTCGAAATATCACTTTGGAAATTCCAGAAGAACAGTCTTAGCGAAAGGCTTCTTGAGGGGAAAGCTGTAACTCTGTGAGGTGAATTAACGACACATAAAGCAGTTTCTCAGAGTGCTTCTTTTCAGTTATTATCTTAGGATATTCCCTTTTTCACCAAAGACCTCTATGGGCTTCCAAATAACACATTGCAAATTCCACAAGAACAGTCTTAGCAAAAGTTTTCTTGAGGGGAAAGCTGTAACTCTGTGAGAAGAATGAACAGAACACAAAGCAGTTTCTCAGACAGCTTCTTTCCAGTTTTTAACTGAAGATATTTCCTTTCTCACCCTAGCCCCATGTGGATTTCCAAATATCACTTACCAAATTCCACAAGAACAGCCTTAGCGAAAGGCTTCTTGAAGGGAAAGCTGTAATTGTTTGAGATGAATTAACAGAACACAAAGCAGTTTCTCCGAAAGCTTCTTTCCAGTTTTTAACGGAAGATATTTCCTTTTTCACCATAGCACTCTAAGGGCTTCCAAATATCACTTTGCAAATTCCACAACAACAGTCTTAGCAAAAGGTTTCTTGAGGGGAAAACTGTAACTCTGTGAGAAGAATGAACAGAACACAAAGCAGTTTCTCAGACAGCTTCTTTCCAGTTTTTAACTGAAGATATTTCCTTTTTTACACTAGACCTCTCTGTGCTTCCAAATATCACTTTGCAAATTCCACAAGAACAGTCTTAGCGAAAGGCTTCTTGAAGGGAAAACTGTAACACTGTGAGATGAATTAACAGAGGACAAAGTAGTTTCTCAGAAAAATTTTTTCAAATTTGTAACTAAAGATATTTCCTTTTTCACCATAGCCCTCTATGGGCTTCCAAATATCACTTTGCAAATTCCACAAGAACAGTCTTAACGAAACGCTTCTTGAGGGGAAAGCAGTAACTCTGAGAGATGAATTAACAGAACGCAAAGTCGTTTCTCAGAATGTTGCTTTCCAGATTTTAATGGAAAATATTTCCTTTTTCACCGTAGCGTTCTACGGGCTTCCAAATATCACTTTGCCTATTCCACAAGAAGAGTCTTAGCGAAAGGCTTCTTGAGGGGAAAGCTGTAACTCTGTGAGATGAATTGGCAAAACACAGAGAAGTTTCTCAGAATGCTTCTTTCCAGTTTTTAACGGAAGATATTTACTTTTTCACCGTAGCCCTCTATGGGCTTCCAAATATCACTTTGCAAATTCCACAGGAACAGTCTTACAGAAAGGCTTTTTGAGGGGAAAGCAGTCACTCTGTGAGATGAATTAACAGAACACAAAGCAGCTTCTCAGAAAGATTCTTTCCAGTTTTTAACTGAAGATATTTCCTTTTTCACCATAGCCCTCAAAGGGCTTCCAAATATCCCTTTGCAAATTCCACAAGAACTGTCTTAGCGAAAGGATTTTTGAAGGAAAGCTGTAACTCTGTGAGGTGAATTAACGGAACCCAAAGTAGTTTCTCAGACAACTTCTTTCCAGTTTTTAACTGAAGATATTTCCTTTTTCACCGTAGCCCTCTAAGGGCTTCCAAATATCACTTTAGAAATTCCACAAGAACAGCCCCAGCAAAAGGCTTTTTGAAGGGAAAGCTGTACCTCTGTGAGATTAATTAACAGAACACAAAGCAGTTTCTCAGAAAGCTTCTTTCCAGTTTTTAACAGAAGATATTTCCTTTTTCACCATAGCCCTCTATGTGCTTCCAAATATCACTTTGCAAATTCCAAAAGAACAGTCCTAGCGGAAGGTTTCTTGAGGGGAAAGCTGTAACTCTGTTAGATGAATTAACAGAACACAAAGCAGTTTCTCAGAAAGCTACTTTCTATTTTTGAAATGAACATATTTCCTTTTCACCATAGCCCTCTATGGGCTTCCAAATATCACTTTGACAATTTCACAAGAACAGCCTTAGCGGAAGGCTTCTTGAAGGGAAAGCTGTAACTCGGTGAGATGAATTAGCAGAACACGAAGCAATTTCTCAGAAAGCTTCTTTCCAGTTTTTTACGGAAGATATTTCCTTTTTCACCATAGCTCTCTAGGGGCTTCCAAATATCACTTTGCAAACTCCCCAAGAACAGTCTTAGCAAAAGGCTTCTTCAGGGGAAAGCTGTAACTCTGTGAGAAGAATTCAATGTACACAAAGCAGTTTCTCAGAAAGCTTCTTTCCTGTTTTTAACGGAAGATATTTCCTTTTTCACCATAGCCCTCTAGGGACTTCCAAATATCACTTTGCAAATACCACAACAACAGTCTTAGTGAAAGGCTTCTTGAGGGGAAAGCAGTCACTCTGTGAGATGAATTAACAGAACACAAAGCAGTTGCTCAGAAAGATTCTTTCCAGTTTTTTACTAAAGATATTTATTTTTTACACCATAGCCCTCTAAGGGCTTCCAAATATCAGTTACCAAATTCCACAAGAACAGCCTTAGCGAAAGGCTTCTTGAAGGGAAACCTGTAACTCGGTGAGATGAATTAACAGAAAACAAAGCAGTTTCTCAGAAAGCTTCTTTCCAGTTTTTCCGGAAGATATTTCCTTTTTCACCATTGCCCTCTATGGGTTTCCAAATATCACTTTGCAAATTCCACAAGAACAGCCTTAGATAAAGGCATCTTGAAGGGAAAGCAGTAACTCGGTGAGATGAATTAACAGAACACAAAGCAGTTTCTCAAAATGTTTCTTTTCAGTTTTTAACTTAGGATGTTTCCTTTTTCACCGTAGCCCACTATGGGCTTCCAAATATCACTTTGCAAATTCCACAAGACCTCTCTTAGCGAAAGGCTTCTAGAAGGGAAAGCTGTAACTCTGTGAGATGAATTAACAGAACACAAAGCAGTTTCTCAGATAGCTTCTTTCCAGTTTTTAACTGAAGATATTTCCTTTTCACCCTAGACCACTTTGAGCTTCGAAATATCACTTTGGAAATTCCAGAAGAACAGTCTTAGCGAAAGGCTTCTTGAGGGGAAAGCTGTAACTCTGTGAGGTGAATTAACGACACATAAAGCAGTTTCTCAGAGTGCTTCTTTTCAGTTATTATCTTAGGATATTCCCTTTTTCACCAAAGACCTCTATGGGCTTCCAAATAACACATTGCAAATTCCACAAGAACAGTCTTAGCAAAAGTTTTCTTGAGGGGAAAGCTGTAACTCTGTGAGAAGAATGAACAGAACACAAAGCAGTTTCTCAGACAGCTTCTTTCCAGTTTTTAACTGAAGATATTTCCTTTCTCACCCTAGCCCCATGTGGATTTCCAAATATCACTTACCAAATTCCACAAGAACAGCCTTAGCGAAAGGCTTCTTGAAGGGAAAGCTGTAATTGTTTGAGATGAATTAACAGAACACAAAGCAGTTTCTCCGAAAGCTTCTTTCCAGTTTTTAACGGAAGATATTTCCTTTTTCACCATAGCACTCTAAGGGCTTCCAAATATCACTTTGCAAATTCCACAACAACAGTCTTAGCAAAAGGTTTCTTGAGGGGAAAACTGTAACTCTGTGAGAAGAATGAACAGAACACAAAGCAGTTTCTCAGACAGCTTCTTTCCAGTTTTTAACTGAAGATATTTCCTTTTTTACACTAGACCTCTCTGTGCTTCCAAATATCACTTTGCAAATTCCACAAGAACAGTCTTAGCGAAAGGCTTCTTGAAGGGAAAACTGTAACACTGTGAGATGAATTAACAGAGGACAAAGTAGTTTCTCAGAAAAATTTTTTCAAATTTGTAACTAAAGATATTTCCTTTTTCACCATAGCCCTCTATGGGCTTCCAAATATCACTTTGCAAATTCCACAAGAACAGTCTTAACGAAACGCTTCTTGAGGGGAAAGCAGTAACTCTGAGAGATGAATTAACAGAACGCAAAGTCGTTTCTCAGAATGTTGCTTTCCAGATTTTAATGGAAAATATTTCCTTTTTCACCGTAGCGTTCTACGGGCTTCCAAATATCACTTTGCCTATTCCACAAGAAGAGTCTTAGCGAAAGGCTTCTTGAGGGGAAAGCTGTAACTCTGTGAGATGAATTGGCAAAACACAGAGAAGTTTCTCAGAATGCTTCTTTCCAGTTTTTAACGGAAGATATTTACTTTTTCACCGTAGCCCTCTATGGGCTTCCAAATATCACTTTGCAAATTCCACAGGAACAGTCTTACAGAAAGGCTTTTTGAGGGGAAAGCAGTCACTCTGTGAGATGAATTAACAGAACACAAAGCAGCTTCTCAGAAAGATTCTTTCCAGTTTTTAACTGAAGATATTTCCTTTTTCACCATAGCCCTCAAAGGGCTTCCAAATATCCCTTTGCAAATTCCACAAGAACTGTCTTAGCGAAAGGATTTTTGAAGGAAAGCTGTAACTCTGTGAGGTGAATTAACGGAACCCAAAGTAGTTTCTCAGACAACTTCTTTCCAGTTTTTAACTGAAGATATTTCCTTTTTCACCGTAGCCCTCTAAGGGCTTCCAAATATCACTTTAGAAATTCCACAAGAACAGCCCCAGCAAAAGGCTTTTTGAAGGGAAAGCTGTACCTCTGTGAGATTAATTAACAGAACACAAAGCAGTTTCTCAGAAAGCTTCTTTCCAGTTTTTAACAGAAGATATTTCCTTTTTCACCATAGCCCTCTATGTGCTTCCAAATATCACTTTGCAAATTCCAAAAGAACAGTCCTAGCGGAAGGTTTCTTGAGGGGAAAGCTGTAACTCTGTTAGATGAATTAACAGAACACAAAGCAGTTTCTCAGAAAGCTACTTTCTATTTTTTAAATGAACATATTTCCTTTTCACCATAGCCCTCTATGGGCTTCCAAATATCACTTTGACAATTTCACAAGAACAGCCTTAGCGGAAGGCTTCTTGAAGGGAAAGCTGTAACTCGGTGAGATGAATTAGCAGAACACGAAGCAATTTCTCAGAAAGCTTCTTTCCAGTTTTTTACGGAAGATATTTCCTTTTTCACCATAGCTCTCTAGGGGCTTCCAAATATCACTTTGCAAACTCCCCAAGAACAGTCTTAGCAAAAGGCTTCTTCAGGGGAAAGCTGTAACTCTGTGAGAAGAATTCAATGTACACAAAGCAGTTTCTCAGAAAGCTTCTTTCCTGTTTTTAACGGAAGATATTTCCTTTTTCACCATAGCCCTCTAGGGACTTCCAAATATCACTTTGCAAATACCACAACAACAGTCTTAGTGAAAGGCTTCTTGAGGGGAAAGCAGTCACTCTGTGAGATGAATTAACAGAACACAAAGCAGTTGCTCAGAAAGATTCTTTCCAGTTTTTTACTAAAGATATTTATTTTTTACACCATAGCCCTCTAAGGGCTTCCAAATATCAGTTACCAAATTCCACAAGAACAGCCTTAGCGAAAGGCTTCTTGAAGGGAAACCTGTAACTCGGTGAGATGAATTAACAGAAAACAAAGCAGTTTCTCAGAAAGCTTCTTTCCAGTTTTTCCGGAAGATATTTCCTTTTTCACCATTGCCCTCTATGGGTTTCCAAATATCACTTTGCAAATTCCACAAGAACAGCCTTAGATAAAGGCATCTTGAAGGGAAAGCAGTAACTCGGTGAGATGAATTAACAGAACACAAAGCAGTTTCTCAAAATGTTTCTTTTCAGTTTTTAACTTAGGATGTTTCCTTTTTCACCGTAGCCCACTATGGGCTTCCAAATATCACTTTGCAAATTCCACAAGACCTCTCTTAGCGAAAGGCTTCTAGAAGGGAAAGCTGTAACTCTGTGAGATGAATTAACAGAACACAAAGCAGTTTCTCAGATAGCTTCTTTCCAGTTTTTAACTGAAGATATTTCCTTTTCACCCTAGACCACTTTGAGCTTCGAAATATCACTTTGGAAATTCCAGAAGAACAGTCTTAGCGAAAGGCTTCTTGAGGGGAAAGCTGTAACTCTGTGAGGTGAATTAACGACACATAAAGCAGTTTCTCAGAGTGCTTCTTTTCAGTTATTATCTTAGGATATTCCCTTTTTCACCAAAGACCTCTATGGGCTTCCAAATAACACATTGCAAATTCCACAAGAACAGTCTTAGCAAAAGTTTTCTTGAGGGGAAAGCTGTAACTCTGTGAGAAGAATGAACAGAACACAAAGCAGTTTCTCAGACAGCTTCTTTCCAGTTTTTAACTGAAGATATTTCCTTTCTCACCCTAGCCCCATGTGGATTTCCAAATATCACTTACCAAATTCCACAAGAACAGCCTTAGCGAAAGGCTTCTTGAAGGGAAAGCTGTAATTGTTTGAGATGAATTAACAGAACACAAAGCAGTTTCTCCGAAAGCTTCTTTCCAGTTTTTAACGGAAGATATTTCCTTTTTCACCATAGCACTCTAAGGGCTTCCAAATATCACTTTGCAAATTCCACAACAACAGTCTTAGCAAAAGGTTTCTTGAGGGGAAAACTGTAACTCTGTGAGAAGAATGAACAGAACACAAAGCAGTTTCTCAGACAGCTTCTTTCCAGTTTTTAACTGAAGATATTTCCTTTTTTACACTAGACCTCTCTGTGCTTCCAAATATCACTTTGCAAATTCCACAAGAACAGTCTTAGCGAAAGGCTTCTTGAAGGGAAAACTGTAACACTGTGAGATGAATTAACAGAGGACAAAGTAGTTTCTCAGAAAAATTTTTTTCAAATTTGTAACTAAAGATATTTCCTTTTTCACCATAGCCCTCTATGGGCTTCCAAATATCACTTTGCAAATTCCACAAGAACAGTCTTAACGAAACGCTTCTTGAGGGGAAAGCAGTAACTCTGAGAGATGAATTAACAGAACGCAAAGTCGTTTCTCAGAAAGTTGCTTTCCAGATTTTAATGGAAAATATTTCCTTTTTCACCGTAGCGTTCTACGGGCTTCCAAATATCACTTTGCCTATTCCACAAGAAGAGTCTTAGCGAAAGGCTTCTTGAGGGGAAAGCTGTAACTCTGTGAGATGAATTGGCAAAACACAGAGAAGTTTCTCAGAATGCTTCTTTCCAGTTTTTAACGGAAGATATTTACTTTTTCACCGTAGCCCTCTATGGGCTTCCAAATATCACTTTGCAAATTCCACAGGAACAGTCTTACAGAAAGGCTTTTTGAGGGGAAAGCAGTCACTCTGTGAGATGAATTAACAGAACACAAAGCAGCTTCTCAGAAAGATTCTTTCCAGTTTTTAACTGAAGATATTTCCTTTTTCACCATAGCCCTCAAAGGGCTTCCAAATATCCCTTTGCAAATTCCACAAGAACTGTCTTAGCGAAAGGATTTTTGAAGGAAAGCTGTAACTCTGTGAGGTGAATTAACGGAACCCAAAGTAGTTTCTCAGACAACTTCTTTCCAGTTTTTAACTGAAGATATTTCCTTTTTCACCGTAGCCCTCTAAGGGCTTCCAAATATCACTTTAGAAATTCCACAAGAACAGCCCCAGCAAAAGGCTTTTTGAAGGGAAAGCTGTACCTCTGTGAGATTAATTAACAGAACACAAAGCAGTTTCTCAGAAAGCTTCTTTCCAGTTTTTAACAGAAGATATTTCCTTTTTCACCATAGCCCTCTATGTGCTTCCAAATATCACTTTGCAAATTCCAAAAGAACAGTCCTAGCGGAAGGTTTCTTGAGGGGAAAGCTGTAACTCTGTTAGATGAATTAACAGAACACAAAGCAGTTTCTCAGAAAGCTACTTTCTATTTTTTAAATGAACATATTTCCTTTTCACCATAGCCCTCTATGGGCTTCCAAATATCACTTTGACAATTTCACAAGAACAGCCTTAGCGGAAGGCTTCTTGAAGGGAAAGCTGTAACTCGGTGAGATGAATTAGCAGAACACGAAGCAATTTCTCAGAAAGCTTCTTTCCAGTTTTTTACGGAAGATATTTCCTTTTTCACCATAGCTCTCTAGGGGCTTCCAAATATCACTTTGCAAACTCCCCAAGAACAGTCTTAGCAAAAGGCTTCTTCAGGGGAAAGCTGTAACTCTGTGAGAAGAATTCAATGTACACAAAGCAGTTTCTCAGAAAGCTTCTTTCCTGTTTTTAACGGAAGATATTTCCTTTTTCACCATAGCCCTCTAGGGACTTCCAAATATCACTTTGCAAATACCACAACAACAGTCTTAGTGAAAGGCTTCTTGAGGGGAAAGCAGTCACTCTGTGAGATGAATTAACAGAACACAAAGCAGTTGCTCAGAAAGATTCTTTCCAGTTTTTTACTAAAGATATTTATTTTTTACACCATAGCCCTCTAAGGGCTTCCAAATATCAGTTACCAAATTCCACAAGAACAGCCTTAGCGAAAGGCTTCTTGAAGGGAAACCTGTAACTCGGTGAGATGAATTAACAGAAAACAAAGCAGTTTCTCAGAAAGCTTCTTTCCAGTTTTTCCGGAAGATATTTCCTTTTTCACCATTGCCCTCTATGGGTTTCCAAATATCACTTTGCAAATTCCACAAGAACAGCCTTAGATAAAGGCATCTTGAAGGGAAAGCAGTAACTCGGTGAGATGAATTAACAGAACACAAAGCAGTTTCTCAAAATGTTTCTTTTCAGTTTTTAACTTAGGATGTTTCCTTTTTCACCGTAGCCCACTATGGGCTTCCAAATATCACTTTGCAAATTCCACAAGACCTCTCTTAGCGAAAGGCTTCTAGAAGGGAAAGCTGTAACTCTGTGAGATGAATTAACAGAACACAAAGCAGTTTCTCAGATAGCTTCTTTCCAGTTTTTAACTGAAGATATTTCCTTTTCACCCTAGACCACTTTGAGCTTCGAAATATCACTTTGGAAATTCCAGAAGAACAGTCTTAGCGAAAGGCTTCTTGAGGGGAAAGCTGTAACTCTGTGAGGTGAATTAACGACACATAAAGCAGTTTCTCAGAGTGCTTCTTTTCAGTTATTATCTTAGGATATTCCCTTTTTCACCAAAGACCTCTATGGGCTTCCAAATAACACATTGCAAATTCCACAAGAACAGTCTTAGCAAAAGTTTTCTTGAGGGGAAAGCTGTAACTCTGTGAGAAGAATGAACAGAACACAAAGCAGTTTCTCAGACAGCTTCTTTCCAGTTTTTAACTGAAGATATTTCCTTTCTCACCCTAGCCCCATGTGGATTTCCAAATATCACTTACCAAATTCCACAAGAACAGCCTTAGCGAAAGGCTTCTTGAAGGGAAAGCTGTAATTGTTTGAGATGAATTAACAGAACACAAAGCAGTTTCTCCGAAAGCTTCTTTCCAGTTTTTAACGGAAGATATTTCCTTTTTCACCATAGCACTCTAAGGGCTTCCAAATATCACTTTGCAAATTCCACAACAACAGTCTTAGCAAAAGGTTTCTTGAGGGGAAAACTGTAACTCTGTGAGAAGAATGAACAGAACACAAAGCAGTTTCTCAGACAGCTTCTTTCCAGTTTTTAACTGAAGATATTTCCTTTTTTACACTAGACCTCTCTGTGCTTCCAAATATCACTTTGCAAATTCCACAAGAACAGTCTTAGCGAAAGGCTTCTTGAAGGGAAAACTGTAACACTGTGAGATGAATTAACAGAGGACAAAGTAGTTTCTCAGAAAAATTTTTTCAAATTTGTAACTAAAGATATTTCCTTTTTCACCATAGCCCTCTATGGGCTTCCAAATATCACTTTGCAAATTCCACAAGAACAGTCTTAACGAAACGCTTCTTGAGGGGAAAGCAGTAACTCTGAGAGATGAATTAACAGAACGCAAAGTCGTTTCTCAGAAAGTTGCTTTCCAGATTTTAATGGAAAATATTTCCTTTTTCACCGTAGCGTTCTACGGGCTTCCAAATATCACTTTGCCTATTCCACAAGAAGAGTCTTAGCGAAAGGCTTCTTGAGGGGAAAGCTGTAACTCTGTGAGATGAATTGGCAAAACACAGAGAAGTTTCTCAGAATGCTTCTTTCCAGTTTTTAACGGAAGATATTTACTTTTTCACCGTAGCCCTCTATGGGCTTCCAAATATCACTTTGCAAATTCCACAGGAACAGTCTTACAGAAAGGCTTTTTGAGGGGAAAGCAGTCACTCTGTGAGATGAATTAACAGAACACAAAGCAGCTTCTCAGAAAGATTCTTTCCAGTTTTTAACTGAAGATATTTCCTTTTTCACCATAGCCCTCAAAGGGCTTCCAAATATCCCTTTGCAAATTCCACAAGAACTGTCTTAGCGAAAGGATTTTTGAAGGAAAGCTGTAACTCTGTGAGGTGAATTAACGGAACCCAAAGTAGTTTCTCAGACAACTTCTTTCCAGTTTTTAACTGAAGATATTTCCTTTTTCACCGTAGCCCTCTAAGGGCTTCCAAATATCACTTTAGAAATTCCACAAGAACAGCCCCAGCAAAAGGCTTTTTGAAGGGAAAGCTGTACCTCTGTGAGATTAATTAACAGAACACAAAGCAGTTTCTCAGAAAGCTTCTTTCCAGTTTTTAACAGAAGATATTTCCTTTTTCACCATAGCCCTCTATGTGCTTCCAAATATCACTTTGCAAATTCCAAAAGAACAGTCCTAGCGGAAGGTTTCTTGAGGGGAAAGCTGTAACTCTGTTAGATGAATTAACAGAACACAAAGCAGTTTCTCAGAAAGCTACTTTCTATTTTTTAAATGAACATATTTCCTTTTCACCATAGCCCTCTATGGGCTTCCAAATATCACTTTGACAATTTCACAAGAACAGCCTTAGCGGAAGGCTTCTTGAAGGGAAAGCTGTAACTCGGTGAGATGAATTAGCAGAACACGAAGCAATTTCTCAGAAAGCTTCTTTCCAGTTTTTTACGGAAGATATTTCCTTTTTCACCATAGCTCTCTAGGGGCTTCCAAATATCACTTTGCAAACTCCCCAAGAACAGTCTTAGCAAAAGGCTTCTTCAGGGGAAAGCTGTAACTCTGTGAGAAGAATTCAATGTACACAAAGCAGTTTCTCAGAAAGCTTCTTTCCTGTTTTTAACGGAAGATATTTCCTTTTTCACCATAGCCCTCTAGGGACTTCCAAATATCACTTTGCAAATACCACAACAACAGTCTTAGTGAAAGGCTTCTTGAGGGGAAAGCAGTCACTCTGTGAGATGAATTAACAGAACACAAAGCAGTTGCTCAGAAAGATTCTTTCCAGTTTTTTACTAAAGATATTTATTTTTTACACCATAGCCCTCTAAGGGCTTCCAAATATCAGTTACCAAATTCCACAAGAACAGCCTTAGCGAAAGGCTTCTTGAAGGGAAACCTGTAACTCGGTGAGATGAATTAACAGAAAACAAAGCAGTTTCTCAGAAAGCTTCTTTCCAGTTTTTCCGGAAGATATTTCCTTTTTCACCATTGCCCTCTATGGGTTTCCAAATATCACTTTGCAAATTCCACAAGAACAGCCTTAGATAAAGGCATCTTGAAGGGAAAGCAGTAACTCGGTGAGATGAATTAACAGAACACAAAGCAGTTTCTCAAAATGTTTCTTTTCAGTTTTTAACTTAGGATGTTTCCTTTTTCACCGTAGCCCACTATGGGCTTCCAAATATCACTTTGCAAATTCCACAAGACCTCTCTTAGCGAAAGGCTTCTAGAAGGGAAAGCTGTAACTCTGTGAGATGAATTAACAGAACACAAAGCAGTTTCTCAGATAGCTTCTTTCCAGTTTTTAACTGAAGATATTTCCTTTTCACCCTAGACCACTTTGAGCTTCGAAATATCACTTTGGAAATTCCAGAAGAACAGTCTTAGCGAAAGGCTTCTTGAGGGGAAAGCTGTAACTCTGTGAGGTGAATTAACGACACATAAAGCAGTTTCTCAGAGTGCTTCTTTTCAGTTATTATCTTAGGATATTCCCTTTTTCACCAAAGACCTCTATGGGCTTCCAAATAACACATTGCAAATTCCACAAGAACAGTCTTAGCAAAAGTTTTCTTGAGGGGAAAGCTGTAACTCTGTGAGAAGAATGAACAGAACACAAAGCAGTTTCTCAGACAGCTTCTTTCCAGTTTTTAACTGAAGATATTTCCTTTCTCACCCTAGCCCCATGTGGATTTCCAAATATCACTTACCAAATTCCACAAGAACAGCCTTAGCGAAAGGCTTCTTGAAGGGAAAGCTGTAATTGTTTGAGATGAATTAACAGAACACAAAGCAGTTTCTCCGGAAAGCTTCTTTCCAGTTTTTAACGGAAGATATTTCCTTTTTCACCATAGCACTCTAAGGGCTTCCAAATATCACTTTGCAAATTCCACAACAACAGTCTTAGCAAAAGGTTTCTTGAGGGGAAAACTGTAACTCTGTGAGAAGAATGAACAGAACACAAAGCAGTTTCTCAGACAGCTTCTTTCCAGTTTTTAACTGAAGATATTTTCCTTTTTTACACTAGACCTCTCTGTGCTTCCAAATATCACTTTGCAAATTCCACAAGAACAGTCTTAGCGAAAGGCTTCTTGAAGGGAAAACTGTAACACTGTGAGATGAATTAACAGAGGACAAAGTAGTTTCTCAGAAAAATTTTTTCAAATTTGTAACTAAAGATATTTCCTTTTTCACCATAGCCCTCTATGGGCTTCCAAATATCACTTTGCAAATTCCACAAGAACAGTCTTAACGAAACGCTTCTTGAGGGGAAAGCAGTAACTCTGAGAGATGAATTAACAGAACGCAAAGTCGTTTCTCAGAATGTTGCTTTCCAGATTTTAATGGAAAATATTTCCTTTTTCACCGTAGCGTTCTACGGGCTTCCAAATATCACTTTGCCTATTCCACAAGAAGAGTCTTAGCGAGAAGGCTTCTTGAGGGGAAAGCTGTAACTCTGTGAGATGAATTGGCAAACACAGAGAAGTTTCTCAGAATGCTTCTTTCCAGTTTTTAACGGAAGATATTTACTTTTTCACCGTAGCCCTCTATGGGCTTCCAAATATCACTTTGCAAATTCCACAGGAACAGTCTTACAGAAAGGCTTTTTGAGGGGAAAGCAGTCACTCTGTGAGATGAATTAACAGAACACAAAGCAGCTTCTCAGAAAGATTCTTTCCAGTTTTTAACTGAAGATATTTCCTTTTTCAC